>NW_028186375.1:722259-786533 GCF_003343005.1 Rhea americana | reverse complement strand
GGGAGGGCACGGGGACGGTGCCGAGCTCCGGCCCGCGGGCGGCCGCCGGTTGGGGCTGCGCTCGCCGCACCGCCGGCGGCCCCGGGGCTCGCTGCGGTTCGGGGTTGTTGCGGCGAGGTTTCTTTTTAGCAGGTGTCGCGGATGTCAGTCGCTAAGCACCTCTGGAAGCGGCACGCGCGAGCGAGAGGAGCTTCTGCTGCTTTTCTTTCTTTCTTTCTTTCTTTTTTCCTTTTAATCTTTTCTGCACTGGGATGCAGCTGCTGGAACGCTTCATCTTGCTAAGTACCGGCGCTCCCGTTCGCCATTGCGAGGGGCTACCTGATGAGCCAAAATAAGGGTTTTCCTCGCGAAGGTGATTTCTTAACTAAAGGGTTAAAGCTCGGTGGATGAGTGAGTTAGCTTCTTGCTGGTGGCTGCCCCTTTCCTCCAGCTTCTCTGCACAGAAATTGGGAACTTTCCGAAGTTTGATGCTTCTGTTAAAGTAAACTTGCGTTCATAAACAAACCARGTTAGCAGAAGAAACCTCATTAATGAGAACTGTACAGCATTGGCTGCAAAAAGTTATTTGTTTTCTTGTYGGCTTTGCAGCCATTTCTTTAAAGCTGATTTCTTTAACCGTTGAATTTGTGGTACAATGAATTTTCTGGTTGCTGCTTTTTTGGTTTAACTGGGCTTGTCCTTAGAGGTTGAACTTCATTAAAAGTGCTTTTTTCTTGTTTTGTTCTCTGGACCTATAAAATAGATGTGGAAACCAATTAGCCTACTTTAAGCATAAAAATTTTAGGTTTTTATTGTCAGCAGGTGCAGAAGTCTATATGCACACCTAATATGTAGATAACTTTTGTCTTAAAACTTACGTGTAGCAGTTCTTCTTCCTGAAGCTGGAGAGGTATCTAGGGGAGGACAACATTACTGGTGGGAGATGAGAGGAAGAGATGAAGTAACTGTGGTTGCTCTGTGGGGTTTCTCTTTTTCAGTAAATATTCCTTTCGTATGTGTGAAAATAAACAGTATAAATGCGAGGGTATGAAAATGTAAATTCAAATGCTACTCAGCTATATAGTATAGAGATTTCAGAAAAGGTAAGGTGAATATGGGATTTCCATTCCACATGATGTTTGCATCATATACACATTATATGACCTTTTTAAGGTCATATGATAGTATGAACTCTGCCTTTGACTTCCTTAATTTGCTTCAGAATAAGCAGTTGAAGGCTCTGGGCTTGAATGCTTCAGTTTGGACTGTGTTTTTTTTTTTTTTTTTCTTTCCCTAGAATCATGGCTTCGTTTCACAGTGATTTTTCATAAATCTACAGAATTCAGAATTTTGTGGTGAATCAGCTGACTTTGTTTACATTTTTCCTATTAAGGCAAGTCTGTAATCTTATGTTTATACTTAAAAATCAAAAACTACTTTAGTAAATTACTAAGTTAATGTCAGCCTTTTAACACCGTAATTACGTAAGAAAATTCATATTCTGAAACTAGAAGTACTTTCAAAAGACTTGTCTTTCACAGTGGTAGTAATAGGCCAGCTTAGATGGACTTCAGTCAACTCTTTGCCCTTTCCTTTTGAAATATTTATAGAGTTCTCCTTACCGTTGCAAATATATAGTGATAGTGGGTGGAAAAGCTGTGATAAAGAAATTAATGCTAGATCTGCTTGTTTTCGCTACCCTCAACAGCATAATCATCTTTCAAATGTTCATTATCTTTTCTACAGAGTGTTCATTCTTTCTGTGCTATTGTAGTATCTGACAGCTTAAACCATGTCTTTGTGAATGCTTCAGTGCAGTGACATGATAACCTTTCCTTAGGGACTCAAAACATTCAACTTTTATCGGTAGTCCTAGGCAAAGTGTCTTTCTCAGATCCTATTCATCATTAAGTTTCAGAAATTGTGTTTATTAGTTTTATGTTTCCTTTGTGCAGAAAACACAATGTTTAAGCTGTTTTTGAGCATAAAAAAGACCTAGCAGTGCCTTGTTTTAAAACTGAGTTTCATTTCTAGTAGACTTTCTTGGATTCTGATGTCTTTAGCATGTCTTTTTGAATTGGTCCTTCAAGGACTTTCTGTATTGGCACCAGTTGCAAGGTGACTTAGTGAATTTGCTTCTCTAAGGCAAATGTTTTAGATCTTTAAAATCCAAGAATCTTATTTTGGAACAGCCAGAAGGAAGGCACATTCTTTGCTTGCTTTAAGACCTTGTTTTGGAGTAGGTACCTGTAGGAAAGAAATGTAAGACCTTGAGTTCATATGTCTGTTGGAAGATGATGGAAAATAGATGTATTAGATGTCCCTCATGTATTTTTTTTTAATATGAGATAGATGATGGATAATATAAGTTTGTTTGTGGTAAGTATGTTCAGTAGTTTTTGGATTTCTTTTTTTTCTTTTTTTTTTTACTTCATGTTTCTCACATGCTTGTTCTTTTTATGTTGAAGATAATGTTTGTTCATTTAAAAACAAGCAGGAGTTTGCAGTAGCGGAGGGAAAAGCTGAAGTTGCTCTGTATGTATAGCTGTATCCTTCTGTCAAGCTTTGTGAGAACCTTTCAAATAACAGTACACCTCTAGGCCATTGTAATTTGCTCTTTACTGTAGGATACATTAAGTTTTGATGGGTTTATGTGTAGTATAGAACATTCTGCTCTGTAAATAAACCTCTAAGAACAGTCAACCTTAGGCAATCTAGTTCTCATACTTTATAATCCAGCAGTTTTTCATCTTAATTTGGAACAGATTGCCAAATAACATTTTTCAAGGTGATGCACAGAAGCAATTTTTTCACTGAGTTGAAAGCTGTTTTAAAAATTAATTTAAGAAATGATAATGAGTTTTATGTTACTTATGACATCTGTGTTTACACATTTTATGGATGTGTACTGTATGTTGGACACAGATACAGTATTCCATAAACCACATTTTAAGGCAGATGAGCTTTCTGAGTTGCATGTGCTTGTCTGTATGAAATAAATAAATTCTCTCATAACATTTTCCCCTATGTCTGTTTACAGATTTTAGATACAGACAGCATCTTTATCTGCAGCTGTTAAAGAAGTGAGTCCATTCATTCTGAGTGGTAACATTAAGCTTTTTGGTCATAGTAAATTTATAAAATAACCTGATTTTGTTTTGAGGAAATGATGATAYTTGTGATTAAAAAGAATTTMATGAACTAGCACAACATTTAGGCTCATGTTTTTTAAACCTTCCTTCGATTCCTTTGCCTAACCTAAATAGGGAAAAGTGAAGTCGTGCAGCTAGTGAAAGTATACATTTTATTTACAATTTCTTTATGTAATCTAGCAAATAATGGACTGATGAGAGRAAGCACTGTTGAAGAGGTTTGAATCTTACATATCCTGAACTGTTAGGTAGAGGATGCCTACCATTTACTGACAACTTGGCAGAGGTTTAGGTGCCGGAGATAAGTGCCTGAATCCTGATGGATGTCTCCTGAGTTTTGTTACATTTAATGTTCTTTTTACAGTACAGCAGTTCCTGATAGGAGGTGTCTAGAGTATTTCATGTTTGCTGAAATCACGGTAATGTACAGTGGTATTGATTAATTCCAAATGTTATTTAATAAGAACTGAGGCTTATGATGATGTGTGTGTGTGTGTCTATAGATAGATAGATACATGCATTGGCCGTACTGGAACTGGAGAACATTTTTCCTCAACTCACATTTGTCCAGGCAAAAACAGTGTTCTAAAACTCCTGCTATGGGTAATGGAGCATCTGACTGTAGCAGCATTAGATTCAAAATAGAGAACATTGATTTTGATAAGACTTTGTGGAATAAACATTTTCTTGTGGTATCTTGGTTATCCGTAACTACTTCTGGAAAGAAAAGCAAGCTTAATAAACCAATTTAGGAACATAATCGATTTCAGCGTGGGCAGTGACTGTCTTTCTAGAATGGACTTTGTGTTTTAAAATAGCATTCTTGCAACCAGACTTCCCTCATTTACAACAGCCCTTCTAGAAATAAGTTCTAAGGTGCAGTGTGGAAAGACTGTAAATCCATTATCCATTGTTAATAAGTCAATTAAAAGGCAACATTATAACAGAAAAGGGCAGCTTTTCTGACTAGAAGCCAACATTTTGCTGTAATGGGGAATCTAAATCCGGTCCTTACTGAGGTGTTCTTAATATTTGTGTGAGGAATTCCCTTGCAGTAGAACAGCTAAAACCTTCTTGGACAGAAGAGATACTAGCTGCTAATGACTGGAATCCATCTCCTTGGCCTTGCAAGCTTTTTACTCTAAGGCATTTCGGTATCATTGTACTTGCTGTTGTCAAAGTCTTGATTGTGCCTTTCGTGGTTATTTAATGTTTTCTTCTGAATCTTGTTAAGCAATGCGTTKCTTAACTCTCCTTTCAGAATAATGCGCAACTGAGAGGTTCTCTATTGTTTTGCTAATTTTACTTGCCTTAAATTAAAGGAAATACCTTCTTCTGTGAAGAGCTTTTTCCTTTGAGTTTTCATGTCTCAAATGTTTCTTTACTTAGARATATTCTTTCTTTGTGACCTCCCAATTTTTTAGGCCTTTTTAAAGAATCAAACGTGCTACTTCAAGTTTTGCCTTAGCAAATGCACAGGCAAGGAACTATTTATGCCTGCTTTTGTGTGTTGTAATTGCATTGTTCTCTTTGCTGCTACATCTTTGTTAGACTATTGCTATTCTGCAAAAACAAAACGAACAAGGATGTGAACTTTGTATAGGAAAGCAGATGTTGTCCCCTATATACTGCAAGCAAATAGTAAAGTACCCTGGTTTCACAGTAAATGTTTAGAAACCTAGATAGTGGCTTGAAGTCAACTACTACTTACATTTTTGCCAACATTACTGATTTCTGTTTTCCCTCTCTTGTTGAGTGTTTGTGTTCTGAATTAATTTGAGTTACATACTTAACTGCTTCTGACCTTAGAAAAAAGGTGTAAACTAAGAGCTGCTGTAAAAGAATGTAGTCTGAACAATTTAATCAGCAGTGCTTTTTCTTTAAGATAAGTTGTTGATATGTACTCTATTGATTGATTAGGTTTATAGCATGTCTTTAACAGTGGTCTTACATCTGCATTATTGAAATTTGTTCATGAAATTCCTTCAGAACGAATGTCAAAATATGAATATAAAAACACATGTAAGCAAGAATTTAGCTAGTATTTTTAGCTTCTTCTTCTTCTTTTTTTTTTTTTTTTTTGGAAGATGAATATAAGATTGCAGAAAACTACATCCTGCATAGTTCTTTATGTTTTTTCCTGTGGAAGATGTTGGGCAACTGAATGTCATGAAGAATTAGTGGACATCTACTATCAGTCTAATATTACAAACTGTTGCAATTCAAAAAGCCTTGCTGACACCTGTTGACATAAGTCTGGGGTTATAGCTAAAATAATCCAATATGAACAGTTAAACACTGTAAGATTCTTCACTTTGAGATGAAAACTCTACTGCTGGAAATCTGGGTTCCTATGTATTACACGTTACAGAAATAGCTGCTCTGTTATCTACAAATAGAAGGTGGTATCATTTCCCTCAAAGAAGACTCTTTATTGTGTGGACTGCTGAAAAATTGGTGTCTTCCATTTGTTTAAAATTTGCTTATTTCCAGAGTTTTTAAATGAACAGATAAATACAAAAGCCCTTGTTAACTTCTTAGCTCACATCTAAGTTTTGGAGTGAATTTCCTCAAAAGTGAGGAGGAAATTAGATGATCTGCATCTTGGTCACAGATTTGTTCAGAAGGTACTTTGAGAATAAACTCAGGTTTTGCAAATAAATGGTTATAATATGTTGGATCTAAGCTCAGTGTGCCTAGCAGTGTGACTGAGAATATTTGATTTGGATATGGAGTTCTGTATTACAAATGATGAAGCCACAGTTACAATTCTTGTACTCTAAGTTGTAGTCACAAGCCCATACAATTGATTATACACTTAGTTTTTATAGGTTTAACTAATTCAACTGATCTGAGATACAGATTTGAAAATCCAATCACAGCTTTGATGGTCTGTTACAATTAATGTTTGGTCCAGTTGTGGCAACTGATCTTGAAACCTGTCTGGAGCACAGTGTTGTGGTACTGGACAGCTGTTGTGTAAATTATCCCTGTGATGTTCTAAAAGTGCTTTGAAATGAAAATCGAAGAAGTTTCTTCTCCTTTGTGGTATAATTTGCACAAGTGAAAATTTTTAGATGGTAAGAGAGTTTTCCTACAGGTTTGATGGAGCTTTGACTGTCTGCTTCAGTCCTCTTGTAGCCTCTTCAAGTTATCAGTGTTCTGTGCTCACCCTTACTGCTGTTGTTTCTTATCTTCCTCTTATTTGTCTTACTGGAAAGAAAAGCAGTCTTCCCGATAACTTCTCTTTCAGTGGAATTGCTTGCTGCTCTCATATAATTTGCTTTAGTTGTTTTCTGAATGCTGCAATTTGTTTTTCTAGATTGCCCTTCCCCCTAAGAACTTTCTCAATTCTGCTGTTGCTTGAGTTATGTTTTATCCTCGGCTGAGGTGTAGATACCGGTACAATAGATGGTCGACAACAAAGACAATATAGTTCTTCTTGTGGAAGGTAGTGTGTGGAAGTATGCCCAGTACAGGTTAAAGATTAACTTTTGTGATCTGTTTCTTCTCGTGATGTCAAGTGGTGGAGCAATGGTGGAGTATTTGAGAGTATTATCAAAAGGGGGCAAATGAGAAACAACTTTCACAATCTGTGGATTAAAGTGATTTCTCCCCTCAAGTGATCTTGGCCTATATCGTGCATAACTTTAGCACTATGCCCTCTCTAATCCTTATCCATAAAGGTATGGTATTGAGGCAGGYCACGTTGCACTGAAATAGCTAGGGCCTCTTTGCTGAGCAAAAGAGCTGCAGTTGAACCAAGTACTTCTCAAGATTTTAGAAATCTTTAAGCTGTAGGAATCCAGTGTGAAATTACTCATTTTGTGAGTTCAGTAATACAACAGTACTTTAATATCATATTCTATGTGCAGAGCTGACTTTTTTTTTCCAGTTAGGAGCAAATTTTAAGTTGTATCTTTCCATTCTGCGTGACTCCTCATCAATAAAATTAAGGTTTTGGGGAGAGGGGGAGCTGGTTGCATGTCTACCTAGATTTTTTCCTTTTTATTTGATTATAATTGCTTGTGTGACTTGATGATTTTTCCAACTGTTTCTAAAGATGAAAAATCTGATATGTATCCATTAGGAGCTATTTAAAGTTGGTCTTTATTTCTCATGCTGCACTGAAAGCTTCAAGATTAGATCTTTTGGACTTGAGAAATCTCGCTTTCAAAATTAGCTTCCTGACTTTAACTTATGGCAGTGTGCAAGCATTTGACTTTTAGTCACATACTGTTTTATAGACTAATTGTTTGAGAGTAATTGAAATATTTAAAGGTTTTTTTTGAGTTTCTGCCTCAAATTTCTGTGTATTTATCTGTGTGGGTTTTTTTCCTTTCCAACATGAATCAGCAGTCTGTAGAACTGTCATTTTTCTATTTTAAAATCTTTTCTTTCTTAAAAGTGGCTTTAGAGATATATGTTAGAGGGCTTGTGCATCTCTGCCTATTAAAGAATATGTAAGAGGTATGCTGGTTTTAATTTTGTGCTGCTGAAATAGGCTGTTCAAATTTTAGAACTTCTAATCAGATGATAGGAAATTACTGTTCAGGTGGCAGCAGCTTGAATCATAGTACTGGGGTTTGATCAAGGAGCTACTTATCCCACCCTCCAGTATTATTCCCAAGAGGCTGATTTTTAATTTAATTTTATTTTATATATCTATTGTTTTCCCCTTCTTTCTTTCCATCTATTTCATAGTTTCTGTTCAAGCTCCTTTTTCTTTTGAGATGATAGTTTATGTCCAGTCAGCATAATCCTTGAAATAGTGTTTTGGGTTTTTTTTTGTTTCAAGAAATATTTTCTTGCTTTTGCAGTCTCATCAGCTGTTGTCACATGGGATAAGATAATAAATCTTGTGTCAGCTGAGATTTCCAAGTAGGTGTATCTGTTCTTGCTAATTTCTAAGAGGTTTAATACTAAATTTATGCTGTTGYCTACAGAGATTCAGCTGGAGATTCATGAACTCAAATTCAGTTACAAGGGAGGATTTGGTATAGCCAAATATGCCAATTCTTTTTTTCTTCAAAAGAAAAAAAAATCAAAACCCTTCCCTTCTCCAGGACCAGTCAAGGAATTGGGAGGGGAGTGAATTCCTTTTCCATTGATGCATTGCTCCCTCCTACCAGACATATCATTGCATGTAACATACGGATCTTCCTCTGCAGTAAAATACTCAGAACACAGTTTGGATATGTTTGGTGTTTAAGATTAATGTTGATGGCTGACAACAGGAGATCTGGGGAATTTGGATGTAAACGCTGGCTGCTTTGGTAGTTACAAGAAAGAAACTCTAGCATTGGGCTTAGTGGATTGAAAATCCAGAAGTGTGGAAGGCAAAGAGGTTGGAATAAGCTCAACAAGAACTCAGAGGCAGACTCCACAGTCATCGCGGAAAGGAGCTTTACATTCATGCATAACGTGTACCAGCAGCAACTGAACTGCGGTGTGAGAGGGAACGTGCCCTGCGAGATGAGGCCTCCAAGGCAGAAAGTAAAACTCGCCTCTCAACTACTTTGTTAAACAGTTGGTTCTGAGTTAGCCTGTGAAGCGAGTCAGTCATAGGTATGTTACAGACACCTTAAAGATAACAAACTTTTCTGGAGGATACCAACAGTTGTTTGGCAGAAGAAAATTTGCCAGCTGCTCAAGTGCTGTGGCGTGTTTGCCTGCAAAGAACTGCAGTGCTTCGTTTCTTGCTGTTACACCCTTCATGTGGGATGCTGCTCAGGTGTTTATACAAAATAGTTTGTCAAAGGCTTTGGAACTGCTAGGGAACTTTTTTTTAAAAAAAATATATATATATATATATATATATAATATATATATATATATATATATATAATATTTGTTTTCAGAATCAGTATTCCAAAGTGTGCACTTATTCTAGCGAATAGAAATTCAAATACTTGCTAATAAGTTTAGGTATTTTCCTCTCTTTTTTCTTCTGTAGGTAAGATTAATTATGTTGTTACGATTTGTGTCAAGTGAAATGGAAAGAGCTGTGTTGCAATTCTCTTTTTAAGAAAGAGCTGCAAGGTGGAAGTACAAGCTGGTTAAGTGATATGTACAATTAGGAATATATAAACTGTAGTATTTATTGCTGCATTTATTAAATGCAATATTGAAAAAAATCAAAACCATTTTTTATGGAAATAAAATTTGTACCTTGACTGTTACTATAATAATTTGGAATGCTAAAATGGAGTCAGTCATCTCTGTTTCTGTCTAGCCATGAGAATACTTTGTGTATGTGATTTAATAACTTGTGCTTAAGTATTTTACGTATAATTTCGCTCCATTCTGCTTTTGAAGATAAGTTTTGGTGGAGAAGTTTGTTCTGCGCTGGGGTCTAATGGTGCTCATAACAGCATTTTCCAGCTGGTGGTTTGTAAGATAAATCAGGCGGGCAACAGCAGCTGTGGAGATGGTGCACATTGGCTCAGATAGGAGTTATGTGCGATCTCATAGAAGCCCAAGAATTGGAAAAAAGTGATTTAAGCAGTAGGACAGCAGATCGAAGGTAGCAATGATGGCAGCACTTCCTTCCTCCTATCCTTCACTGCTTCAAAGCTAGAGAAGCATCTCTAGAAGTCTTGGGGCTACTGTTGGAAGGTGACTTAAGTACTTGACTTTCTTAAGGTGTAGACCATCAAATGGCGTAAATTCTATTTCCTATTATCTGAGCACACAAATAACTGGGATAAGATGGTCCAGCCTATTTTATGAATCAGTGGTGACAGCAAATGGAGAACTACTGGATTAAAACTGTTGTTGTATAGAGGTTAAGACATGTTTTGATTTCTTCTGGCCTTTCAGCATGGTCTTCTGAGTGTATGATCATGCAGTAGTTCACAGGAGACTGTTCCTGGTAGATTCTTTGCAACTCTTAAAATAGAAGAATTGATTTGAAAAAGGGTTTGAGGAGTTCTTGTCATCACTTTTGTCATCTCCTGTTTCTCTGTTTCTTTCCACTCTTTTCTGCCTTACCTGTGCTATATCCAGTGAAAGCTGCTTCTGAAAATTAGTTGTCATATGGTTCAGCTGAGCCTGTGATGGTATTTTGCCAGTCTTCTAATCTAAACTTCAGCTGATTTCTTTGTGGAGAAAGATCACAGTCTGTGTCAAAGTGTTAAGAATTACGGTAAAGATTCTGCATATGTTTTACATAATGGTATCATAGGTTCCTTTCTCATATCTGATGTTGACACTAACCTCTCTAAACACATTTCTGAAGTAAAATTTGAATCTTTTAAAAGGTTAAATAGTTTGGCCCAACTAATTTATTTGCAAATGACGGCATTTATTTGCAGGATATACAGTTCTAAAATTCTAATGTACTTTTTTTCCTTTTATAGATATGTATTAGCTTCAAAGTGGAACTAACAATGGAACCAGATATTATTCGAATGTACTCCTCATCCCCTCCACCACTAGACAATGGAGCTGATGATGACGATGAAGATGAATTTGGAGAATTTGGAGGATTTTCTGGTGTAAGTCCTGCTGGTGTAGCTTTTGCTGATTTTGATACACCAGACTACAGCAATTCAAAGGAGGAGTTTATACCCACAAATCATTTTATCCCACTTCATGACTATTCTGACAATGTAGCTAGCATTGCAACTTTCACCTCTGTGAAAAATGTTAAAGACTGTATCTCAGAACTTCCTAGTCTTACTAAAGAACTTTCTGATATGTCAGCTACTACTACCAGCAAAGAAAAATCTAAGTTTAGAACTTCAGGTACTGCTTTTAATATAAGTTTAGAAGATGTAAATGAACGAGAGGAACAAAGAGAGAGCATTGGGAAATTGGAGGTTTTTTCTTCTGATGTGGTTAGAACTGATACAGCAGTTGAGAGCCAGGAGGAGCAAATAGATGCTTGTAATGGTGAGAAACTTCCATGTCTAGAGATTCTAACAAATGGATTTGCAGCATTGGACCCTGCAAATCCTCAGGGAACAGAAGATCTAGACAGCATCAGTGATTTAAAGGGACTAAAGACTGTTAGCACCTGTAGTACTGAGCTAAATTTGAACTTGATACCTAGCTCAGGTGAAGACTTTGCAGATTTTGCTACATTCTCAAACAGAAAAACAATCCACTTGGAAGAAACAGGGCTTACAATATGCAGTGTTAATGAAAGAGACTCTCTAAACATTCAGGAAAACAGCATAATAAACAGAGTATCTGAAAGAACTAAAAGAATGGGATTCACTTCTAATAGGAACTACAAAAAAGAGGAAGATATTTGCACTTCAGAAATGAGTTCTGAGCAGGGTCCCACAGCACTAGAAGATAATGAATTCACAATTTCTAGTATGCCTCAAGCAACTGGAAGTTCAATATGCACTACTGAAAATGGGGAAAACAATGAAAGGAGAAAACAATGTGACATACAGAATGGCAAAGATTTTTCTAGGCATGATGATTTTTCTGAAACAGAGGACATCAAAGTTGATAAGTTTGAAAACCTAAGCAATGATCTTGCAGGAGAAAACTTGAGTGATTCTGAAGATACTAAGAATCGTGGAAGTAGTATTGAACTTGCAGCTTCCCTTGATACAAATGATGATTTTGGTGATTTTGGCTCAGTTAGTGCGTCTCCCACTTTTAATAATGCTCAAGAATCAATAAATGTTTTGGCTTTACAAGGAACTTCTGAACAACCTGTGCATGTTAGTGAAACTACTGATGATTTTGGTGACTTCAGGGACACTAGTACTGTTTGTCAGCAGCCAGTAAAGTTAGATCAAGCTGAATTAAATCAGTCTGCTGACACTTCAGAATGTGATGCTACCAGTAAAATTTCTTGCTTAGACTTCCAGCATGCTACTAACGGTAACAATAGTGAGTTTGGAGACTTTGATTCAGTGCCAAAACCTCAAGATGGGAGTGTTACTTTTCAGGACTCTGACGACTTTGCAGACTTTAGTTCAGCAGGCTGTAACCAGGCTACCGACTGGAATGCTTTTGAAGATGAACAAAAAGACAGCTGTTCCTGGGCTGCCTTTGGAGATGAGCAAGCTGGTGAATCTCATCACAGAAAAGAGACGTGGCAGTCGCACAGGGCAGGTGCGTCAGCGAGAATTGATGGTCCAGTATTCCACAAGACTGACAGTTTTGCTTTAGCATCTTCCGAAGGAACTAGCAGTAGGCAATCTCAAGAGCCAGCGCCTTCAGTACAGGTAAAGTTTTTTTTTGGTTCTGTTTATTCAGTATTGTTCTGCTCCTGTGCATATAGCTTTTCCTGGTTCCTGCTCTTGTGTACAAAGAATGTCTGTGTAGTTTGTTTGTCTTGAGGGAGAGATTTATTTTGTGGGTGAGATGGGCAGGTGTGAAATAGTATGCAGTATTTGCATCTTTTGCACTGTTATTTCCTGCAGAAAAGTGGGCAGGTATGCTGGGACTTGTGTGCTTCTGTTTTGACAGTTATAGGTGCTTCTTTAGATGAAATAATTGAAGGACTCAGCCATCATTAAGCATTTCAGAGTGTGTGATATTTCTTTCTTTGCTTCATAGTTTACTTGCTGCTTTGGCTGTAACTTCATATAAATTCTTTGTGATCTGATGTTGCCTTTTTATAAAATAATAGTTTGATTGGAAGCAGGCATTATTGATTCCATATTTATTTATAAAAAATATATGTATATGATATATAAAAACAAAATAAACTGCTTCCTTATAGCTGCTGCTGTATCTAAACTAGAATTTGAGGCAGGGTAAAGTAGACAGGATAATTTCTTTCCTCCATACCCTTAGTTTTATGCCTTATTTGCTAAAGTGCACAACGGTTCCTAATTAACTGACTAGCTCTTTGCCAGTCGTCTTCAAGATGTGTGCCTGTTTTCTTATTTGTGTATGTAAAAAATATACACGTGGATAGATACTTGCACATGTGCATGTGCATATAAGTACATATATGCATGTGTATATATATACACACACATTTGTATATGTATTTAATATTACACTTTCAAAATTCAGAACAGAAATTTGAAGGGAATTTTAAACTCAATACTTTGTAATCATATCATCCCAGATGAGTAGTTCAGAGGACGCTCTGTCTTTCTGAAACGTGTAGTGGCACCAGCAGTAAAGGGTGCTAATGTGTATCTAAAAGATACAGGTTTCTCCTGGCAACGAAAGAAAATGAGATAAGTCCCTTCTTATCAAGACCTTGTCTAGACTTGGAGACAGCCCTGCCTCATTCAGCTTGCTCTCAGTGACAGATGAAACGCCTGTTCGGAAGAAGGTTGCGGGAGCTGGGAGTTTGCAGGCACCGGCAGATGGAACGGAGCTTTTCCGACTTAGCATCGGCTTTTGTCACCTTAAAAGGTGTGAGCTTGAGCTCCTGATATTTCCTGCTTGCTGTCTTGTTTGGTGGCTGAAACACCAAACTTCAACAGTGCTTCACAAGACCCCAAAAAGGCATTTGTCTTGCAAGTGAACCTGCAGATGGATTTTTGTGCCTATGTGAAACCTTGCTTATTTGCAGGGATCACCTGAATGCGTGGTTTCATTTTCAAGATGAAAGCACAAACTTAATATTGTTACCTCCTTGGTTACTTGTTTGTGGGAGAGGAGAGTACCTGGGTCATTGATGCAACTAAGCTATATAGTTCCTGTTTCCACTTGAAAAAGACTACTGAATTTGAAAAAATTGGGGGGTATTGGGGGGGTGGGGGTGTCAGGAAGAGGTTGGTATGTATTCCAGTAGATCGTACTGGTAGGGAAAGACTGAATGTTCTAAAGATCTATTTTTACTTAGAAATTTCCAATATTTTTGTATCAGTCATAAATTTCAATTGAAAACCTCCTGAATTTAGGTGCTTATAAAAGCAGAACCTTCAGAGGTTCTGTAATCTTTTTTTTTTCCAAGTCTACTTTAACAAAAGATAAGCCAAATTACGATGAAAGATCATCAGTGATTTCTCATGAAGTCATACAGTGGTTTGGTTAGATTGTAAAATCAGTTTTAAGACTTCAATATTTCTTAATTCCTTCTACTAATACTACCATCAGTTGAGATTGTTCAGGTATAAAGCTATGTTCTGCCTCTTCTGCTGGCAAGGAAGCACAGCTCAGAATGTCTTACTCAAATTAGCCATAGAGGAAGTGTAGCTGGGTAAGTCTTCTCTGTTGCAATAGTTTACTTAGCCTTGCAACAGTTAGTAGCAACTAACTTTTTTTTTTAATTATCCCCTAGAACAGTAGATAACACGTTTTCAAAACTTTTTGCACTCAGGAAGTACTTAAAGTTTTGGAGGGGTCTGTTGTAATCTTTTTACACACTTTTAAAAAACAACTTCATTTTAATCTTAAAGTAGTAATTCTGTGTTTACTGCATAGAGCCATAGTTTAGTAAATAGCAGTTACAAACACCGTCTATCTTGTATTTTCTACATGTTGATGTAAGTTGAGTCAGCATCAGCCAAGAAATAGTCTTAGTACTTTGCATGCAAATTTCTAGGAAAATTAAACTCAAATTTTGATCAGTTTTATTGCTTTCACTTAAGAGAATGTCATTGAGGTAGAAACTTGAAGCACAGCGTTTTAAAGTGTTTGCTGATCTTTTATTTCCCATACATCAAAGTGAAGATCTGGAGCTATATGAGGCAAAAGCAGGTATCTCTGCAGGCAAAATGAAGCTAGAGAGAGGTAAGCGAACAAAAAGTCTTTATTACCCTGGCCAGAGAGGGGTAAGGAGCAGTAGATCACTTTCTTTAATGTATAACAGCTTGGGGTTACTGCTAGAAATGCTGAGAAGCACTTGCTATAGCAGCTCAAAGGGAGCAGGGCATGCAAGAGAGGACTACAGCATGTATTAGACACTTGAGATGTGAAAATTGAGACCTCCGCACAGGCTAAAGGTGAACTGGCACAGTTTACAAGGTACAGTGTACACTTGGTCTGTACTGCTGAAGCTAGAGAAGTCATTCTAATGTGGTGGTATAATCATTTTGAAAGAATGGTATATAAACAAAATGACTCGATTTGTACTTCTTTACTTTTCAATAATGTTTTTTGTACAAATACTGCTTTTGTACACTTAGCCAGCAGCATTCCTGTTTAAATGTAGAAATGATGTATGCAGCAATTTTCATCCTTCGGAATGCAGCATGAAAGGAAGGTTATTTACCAGTAGCTCGAGTTCCTTTGCCAATATGGGCTTTTTATATTTTCTTTTGTGTTTTCTTAGTCCACCTATTTTGTTGTGAAGGAGGCAGCAAAGTTCTGTGCTTTCTGAATGTGGTCCTCGTCATGAGGAGTATGTTAAGCAAACTATTCTAAAGATTCCGAAATTGGCATAATGCTTAATTTAAATTTAGACTTCACTTGAGAATTTGTATTTGACTAATCATTCCAGTTTTACATATAAAATGTGGAAAATAAAAGGGGAAAATAAGGTTCTTGTGGCTTTTTTTTTTTCCTTATGCAGCAACATCCAACAGCAAAAGGTTCATTGCATATTTTCACCTTTGCCTTTGGTCTTAAAGACTCTCAGAATGCTGCTTGTGGTTTGAAGTGTAGAATTTGTAACATGCTGACCTTCGCTGTACGGTACAGGCTATTATTTGAACCCATATTAATCCTATTGTATACTTCAATCGTTTAACATCTAGCTGAAAATATGTAATTTGTTTCATTATAGCTGTATATTTGCATTTGATACAGATGTGTCTTTGTGTTCACTAAAACTACTTTAGGATCTAGTGGTGCATGAATTGGTTGCTCTAATAGGTCTTAGGTGAACCCGCATTGCGCCATATGCAACAATCCCATTTATATGATCTACCTGGTCACACTAGTGATCTGAACACACTAGTTAGTTATGTTTCTACGATATACAAGGCTCACAGAAAAGCTTTCTTCCATGAGGTAGGGTTGAACATTCCTTAGCAGCGAGGAGAAAGTTATTCTGCCTTACAGTACATTAACAGTGAATTAATATTAGCTAATACTATAATACAGGGCTTAGCAAAGCACCTGAGCAGTTTTTACCTATGTTAACCATGTGGGTGGGTAAATACCGCTGTGCCTCACTATATTCAAGGAGTATAAGAGGGAAGTATTTAGAGAGGCAGACAAAATGAACATTGGTTTGGTTGGAAGGCCAAAACTCTCATCTGATTCAGCTGAGAGTTGACAAATCCTGGAAAGGGAGGAATGGAAAGCTGGAAGTTCCTTGAAGTGGATTTTAAAATCCTCCTTTCATCAGAGAGCCTCTAGCTCTTCAGATTATGTGTACGGTGTGGCTGATGTACACTTAATAAGCCACAAGTAAGCAGCAAGCCAAGGGGAAACGAAACAAAAAAACAGGGAATCACTGTCGTGCAGAGAGTACTTTCTGCCTTGTGCAATGAATGAAGTGTCATCCTCTTGGAAAAAAGTAATTATGACCGTAAAGACTTCAGCCTCCCTGTTCACTGAGATAAGTTAAGATAGTGTTGGCCAAATTAAGTTCAGACAGTTGGATAACAGCTTGCAGTGTAAATATATTTGTCTAGAAGGGGTCTTGTTGAAGTTCATAGGACAGTTCTTGAGTACGTGCAGCTGTAGAACTGACAGAGCAGACTGTTAAAAGTAGCCCATGAAATTGCTGCATTTCAGAACAGGCTAGCTAAGGAGGTCTTGCATAAGAAGATAGTATAAGGGTGGCTTTTTCTGTGGTTGCACTAGCATTTCTGTCTACCTACAGCAGAATCTTATTTTCTAGCTTGTTGATGCAAGTTTTGTCTACTTCCTTTCTACTTCCTCGCAGAGCCCAACCGAGAAATTCCTGCAGCAGCACTAGACGCTAAGGTGACATGCTGAGAAGGGTAATAAGCTTTGGCTAGGTCAGGGCCTGTTAAACTGCAGTTTGACAGAACAAGATTTGATACCTTCTTTAGTTGAGGGAAAATGGATGTGTGAGCCTTTCAGGAAAAAGGGAGACAGCTCCACATTCCTACACTTAGCTTTCCTGTGCGTTATTATTGTCGATCAAGCAGCAGAAGAGCAGGGAAGTCCTGTTCACTGCTAACACTGTTAGTCCTGCTAACACTTTCAGAATGAGTTTACTCTGTTTCTCATTGCTTGCAGTGAGATCTTTTTTAGCTTTTGTGGCATCATGTTTGATGGTCTAACTAAATAGCATTCTCTGGCCGACATATAAATCTCAGTTTAGGGCCAGTGTTTCCATTATAAATTATCTGCAATAATAAAAATGAAACAGTTTGCTTTTCTGCTTCTAAGAATCTTTGTGGCACTGCCTTAGCTGCTTTTCTTCAGGGGGCAGAGGGGGAAGAAAAACTGTCCCATTTGGATCATGAACGTTAAACTTTTTTGTTCTTTGTAAGCTTTGCTTCGTCTCTTTACTCAGGGTTTTTCTGCCTGCAGCTCTTCCATGGCTTGTATGAAGATGCTCTGTTTACCCAGCAGAGCCTGCACACTAGAGAAATAAATAAATTGTTGCTATGTGGAAGGCACAGTGATTCTTGGTCTAAGGAACCCCTAGACCTCTCCAAAGGAAAATTCTGCCCCTGCTTAACTGAGTGTGTGGTTTGTTTGTTTATACGCATTTAACTGTTCAGCTTTGTTCCTTGATAGCCTGAGCCCCATAGCTATGGAGACCCTCTGAAGCTGTGCTCATCTTGGTGAGTTTCAGTCACTTAAATCAGCTTCTCAGCTTAGCTATATTCATGGTAAGGTCAAAAAAAAAAAAAAAAAAAGTGGTGGTGGGGAGAGTAAAGGTACAGAGGCAAACATGTTCATAAAAATATGTCTCAGTTGTTGTTATAAAACTGAGCATAAGGCATTTCTCATTTCTCTATTTTGTTAAAATGGGCATAAAATACCTGTGTTAGGCACTCTTGTAGAGCAGTGAGTGAATGATATAAGTAATTAAAATTTTCACTTTCTTTTCTTGGCTTCTGGCCCCTGCTCTTTGTTCTGCCATCTGTTGAGAGCCTTCGCTTAACTTCTGAATTCTAACTTGCTGATCATGTCCATACAGACTTTCTCCCTCCCTCTCCTAAATTATACATTTAACATCTTATTTCCTTCTTATGCTCACTCTGTTTCCTTTCTTTTGTTCTTCTGTCAGCTAAGACGTGAATATCTTAAGTGATCTCCATAATTTAACGTAACTTACATCCTGCTCGTATTTATTCTTAAGGCTCTCTGTTGCTAGATTTTACTCAGTCACACCAGCCGATCCTCTGCCCGTCCCAGTTCTGTGTCTGCTGGGCTCAGACAGCGCAGAGCTTGAAGGCTGCTGCCTCCAGGGCCCCTCGCACCATGCAGCAGGGAAGAGGAGGGCTCGAGTGGGAGAAAYGGACCGAGAAACAAGGCTGTCCCTGCCCGTGGGAAGTGGGGCAGGAGGGAGGGACAAAGTGCCGCTCCGCTCTTTACCTTCCAGCACGAGGAGAGTTTCGCTGGATTAACTTCTGTGTCCGCTCCGCAGCTGAGGCAGTGAGGAGCGTGGRGAGAAGTGGGGAGAAAGAGAGCCTTTCCCCTGCGCCCAGCGTTCCCCGCAACCGCACTCAGGGTGCGTTACAGTAATCGCGCTACGAAGGCTTCAAGTGATCTCGGCTGTCACCATAGCATAGCCCAAACATACCGTTTTTATAGCAAGCTTTAATATCTGTCCTTTTCCAAACTCTGAAGACAGAGAGTGAGCTGTCGCTGTTGAGTTCCCGCCAAGATGGCTGGAAGGATTGATCTAGTGCGCCACACTGTCAGTGAAAATCTATGGTGTTGAAGGCGTCTRTTGGTTATGTAGCCTTCTGATAAAGAGTAAGGGGTTTACAAGTTGTGTAAACTGGCTGTGTGGGATTTTTAGCTCTGAGGACTGGACGTCTCTCCCCTCTCATCCTATTTATACAGCCAAAGAGATAGAATTTAGTCCTGGGCTTGTAATTCTCCTTTGATATTTTGATTATTTCAGATGGTGATTACCACAATATGTTAACTGTTTATCAGAAACTTTTTGCGGTTCCAGAAACTGAGTCTCTGAATTTATCCCTGTTTGGAGCATCATAGCTAATTTTTAGAGTGGCAGCTGTGGGCTTTGTTCACATCTTCAGTAAGTGCCTTGAATTACTCGTCTCAAATTGCAGTGCAGATCACTTGGTTATCAAATACTTTTACTGCCATGAAAAGTTGAGAAAAGTGGGGGGGAGGTTAAGCACAGTTGTCACTAAACCCAGGAAGAAAGGTTTTTCACAGTGGAGAAGGCATATTTCCTAATACGTCTTGGGGGGGAAAGGGGGTTGGAAATTTCCCCACAGTAACTTACATATGAGTGAATTTTTTCTCCCAAAAGACATGGCACTAGTGTGTGTGTAATAGAATTAGTATTTGCTGATGGTCTGAACGGTATATTCATATTTGTAGAAGATGAACTACTTTTACATATTTTAAACTTTTAGTTTTGGTAATGCCCTTTTTACCCAGGAGCTGTCAGGGCAGTATCTCATTACCAATTAGATGAACCAGTTCAGCTGCTTCCTTCAGAGAAATTACCACTGCCTGAGGGAGATGTCTGTGCACTCATCCCTATGTCCATTTGTACATATTGAATTCTTCCTATCTGCTGTAGAAACCATTCTTCTTTCTAACGTGTATAAATAAAGCCAAGCACTCCTGGAAATTAGAAAAGATATAAAAAGAAGTGTAAAGATTGCTTTAATTAAACTGTTCCTGAAATTTTGAATTTTGATACACAATTTTCTCTCTCCCTCTCTCCTCTCCCCCCCTTTTTTTTAAAGCACAAATTTGAATTTGAGTGCTGACAGATGCTCCTTKACTCCTTGAGACTTTCCCTTAACTCATTTATTACCTAGGTAAGCTAGATTTCTAGCAAGCTGTTTCAAAGTCGCCAGCACATTCTCAGATGTTGGTCTAGTTGAAGAAACCCGATGCCTTGCTATTGTCATGATACATTACCTTTCGTCTGCGTTTTCCTCTTCGCTGGGGATATGCATTTCTGCTGTATTACAGAAATGAAGTAAGCTTTGCCCATTCATATAGTATAATGGCAACTGATGCATTGTAGGCAGCATTGGGATTTAAAATTGAAATAGAACATGCTTTTTACAAGTTTAAAAAGAAAAATTCTGGAATATTGTGTAGTTTTACTTCTAAAAATTAGTATCTCAGTTTTGGTCAACAAAAAGCAGTCTATAAGTAATGTGAGTCTTGCTTTGTGGCCAAAATAATTGGGCTTAGAACATGATTAAATGTAAAAGGATAGTGATACACTGTAAAATGTGAGTCATTAAAGTACAGTCAGAGAATATCAGAGACCTAATGATGAGGAAAAGAAAAAATGCTAGTCACGTGCGCCAGGTCCTTTGATAATATAATAATTATGGGATTTTGAGGCAATGCTTTACAAACACCTAATGACTGAGGTTGGTGGCTGCCCCTGCGTGGCCGGCCTTCCATTCACAGATAGGAAAACTGAAGAGCTGATGTTTTAAGCAAGCTAATTTTGCTGCTCTGTGCAGTTTGCAGCTGAATAGGGAGAACAGAGGCAGCAGACTTGGCTGGTGATTCCTGACTCATCAGCCTGCGGCCCGGGGCTCCGAGTCGGGGTCCCCTGCCAGCGGGTTGCGTGCCCCTGCGTCAGGCTTCCCGGGCTGCCCTCGCTCGTGGGCATGCTCCGTGCCTGCCTTAGCTGAGACGAGCAGAAAGGCAAGTTTTCAAATAAAAACTAAAATGAGAAGCATTGTATGTAGCTCTTACGGCAGTGATAAAGGTACTCGGTGTGCCTGACCGCTTGTTCCGACTGTTATCAGTCGGTCTAATTGAAATACGTAGCTTCCTCCCGCAGGCCGTCAGTCTGCGGCGAGGCGCTAGGGCTGGCCRCTGCAGCGTTTCTCCCCGCCCCGGCTGGGAGGGCTCGCTCGTGCCCGGCTGCCGAAGGCCTTTCCAGCCGCCCTTCTGGGCCTGGCAGCTGCTCCAGGCTGCRGCCGGCACCTTTCTTGCCTCTGGCCCAGCTGTGCGGCTGCCGGAGGAGCTGCTTGTTGCGCTCCCTGGGGTTCCCTTGCAGCTCTCCTCAACTGGGGCAGGTTTTGCCCCAGCGTGGATTCTGCAGTGATACCRATTCCCAGCTTCTCCCAACTTCAGCCAGGGCCCGGAGGAGCTCTTAGAGGAAGGCAGGCCGTCTTTCCTGGGCCTCGGATTCGGATTTTGAGATTACAGAGCTCGGTCGGTTGAAAACCAGCTTGCCAGGCTTCCTTGGCGGTGCAGCTGTGCTGGCACGGCCTCTGCCCGAGCGTAGGTTTGCACGTGCGGCCTTGCTGCTGGCGTGTGCCGCATCTCCACGGGAGGGCTCTGCTGGCGTGGCTGCGGTACCCCGCCAGCACGCGGCGGGATGCTCCTGGGATTTACGCCTGCTGGCTCTCTCTGCCCCTTTCCCCAGTAGAAAAGCAGGTGCTGGAGCTGCTGGGTGCTGTCCCGAGTGGTGCAGCTGGGCATCCCAAAGGTGGCTGCTGAGGAAGTCCAAACTAGAAAGACAGAAGTGCTCATTTGGGGCCAGGCTTGCTTCTCCTTCCCCTAGCAAGGAGGGAGATTCAGGTGCTTCTGTGGGTTTTTTKTTTGTTTGTTTAATAAAGTGAAGCTTTTTTTTTCTTTTTTCTTTCTTCTTCCCACAAGCATACTTTGCAATCAGTACTTTTTACATAACTGGTAAGAGATTGCTGGTTGCCTGTTTTTAACTGGCTGAACTACAGAAAACTTACGTTCTGTTTCACTGATATACGTTTGACGTCTGAGACAGTTCATGGAGCTATAATAAAGGTGAAATTCTGTGGCTGTGTGGAAATACAACAGGGAAGAAGGTAGAAAATCTATGAAAACTTTCTGTCAAAAAAAGATTTCTGATTTTTGGCAGCAGGGGGTGCTTTCTTTTGTTTTTTCTTCTTCAGTGTTAGATCCAGCAACACTTTACACTGCCAAGGTTCAAAGTGGTAAGAATTTGAGCATTCTCCAGTGTGTGTTGTGGAACTTAAAGTGCAGGAAGCCATCAGTACCGTTACATGCTCTTTATAACGCTGAGACCTTATCCTACCCAGTAGCAGTGATAGAGGCAGTGATGGACAGGAAATGGAAGAGGATATTTTCTGCGTTATGAAACTTAAAAACCCTTTCTGGCTTTCTCGGAAGGTGCCAGATGAAAGCCTCCTTTCTCCCAAGGGACACTAAGTGATGGTGATGTCAAGACAAGGTTGTAGCTACTTTGAGAAGCAGGAAATGATTCTGTGAAATCCTGCTTAGTCTCTGAAACCCATGGAATAATAGCCCTCCCCCCCAAACGTCTGGATGTTTGCAGTTAGATACTCTTGTCATGGGTTTGTAATCCACAATAAGATGATAATAAGRTAGTGGAAAGAAGGTCAGATGAGACTAATGCTGATAAAGTTGCAATTGCATAAATCACACTGCAATCTAGCTGGTTTCATACTCAACTAAACTAAACTTGATRGGGTTTKTTGTTGTTGTTTTTATTTGACAAGGATAGAAACGTTCCCAAGGCTGGCTTTTAACCCCTACAGAAGGATAGCATTCAGCATCAACTGGCTAATGGTGAATGGGAGGAAAGAGGAATCACTGGGAGAAAAGTGATTCTTCTATTTATATTTTAAAAATATGGGGAAAAAAACACACGTAAGTAGGTTTTGGGGCAAGAAATTAAGGCATTGCTACTTAAACGGCAACATTTTAGAATTCCTCTTTTTCTTCAGTTATCTGGGAAAGTTCTCTTTGAGAGCCAAATAAATCTTTCAAATTTTTTTTGGTAAGCGATATATTTAAATGCCTTAATGTTAGTCAGGTGTAATGCAGAAGAGCTATCATCTGAACCATACGAAATGAAGCTGCGTTACAGTTTTCTTACATCTGAATCATATTGATGACGATAACTTTTTAGGAGGCGTGCAGTCTTTGAAAATATGATGAAAAAACATTGATAGTCCAGAGTCAGGATTACAGTGTGAGCATGTTGCACTTGAAGTGAAGTTTTGAGAGACCTTTAACTGCATGCATCTTCTAAGAAGTTGCGGCTGTGTTCTGAATCAACGTTGTGTCTTGAGTTTAGATTTAAGTGTATTGTCATTAAGTGAAATCAGGGTGTTTTCAKTTTGCAGTGTTCAACACCAGACGCATCTGGCATTTACTCAGATGCATCTTGAGTAAATATAACTCAGTATCTGTTGTACGTCTTTTTTGCTATTTCATAACAAAGGCTGAATCTGGTAAGAACTGTTTTGAACCCTTATGTAAATGCTCACTTGGCAGAGGGTAAAGACACTTACTGTTTCTCAGTAGCTGCARCTTGTATGTGGTGTATTAAGGGTCTTTTGATCCTCTGACACTYGCATGCCATGTGGTAAGTGAAGCTTTGTCTGAACTATACACTGTTTTCTATCTTTTAAATTTATTTTTAGAATTTTATACTCATTATTTTCTTTAAAGCAGTTAACAAATTTTAACACAAATATTTTCCTCTTTGATTTAGACAACATTGTTAAGTCGTCTGGAACGAATATTTGAAGTCTGTTTTCCTTCCATGCCTGTTCTTGAAATTGAAGAAGAAATAAGTTCCTTGAATCATTTGTTGGAAGCAGATGAAAAGCAAATGACAACTGAGGAGACCTTAGCAAATAGTGGGTAAGAAGCCACTAACGCTACAAACTTAAAATAAATTAGAAATGTATAATTGTCAAAAACTTACATAGCAGAATTTCAACATGACCTTCAAGTATATTGAAAGACTATATTGAAAGAGTAAAAATGAGGCATCTAGTTGAATGCTTATCTTTCAGTGATGACATATATCAGTAGTATTTCACACAGTCAGAAACTTTTCATCTTTTTAGTGATGTCTRTATGAATTAGTTGATTAGAATGTGGCTTATTACTTGCTATAAATTGCTGTTTTTATTTGTGTGATGATCAAGTCTAAGTAGGCCTTGTTATGTCTGCTGTGGGCATCGTTTTCCAATTATAAGTCTGAAAAATAATTGTTCCGAGAATCCTGTGCAGTTTTAGTTCCCTTGAGTATTATGTTTGGGCATAAGTTTAATTGGAATGTGTAATATGTCACTYCTAGTAAAAACTAGTAGAATATTTGTTCAAAGCTGCTAAGTTGTTCTTGTTGATAACTTAATTTATGATGGGTTGTATAGGGAACTGATGGACGTGTGGACAGAGCTGCAGGATATCCATGATGCATATGGACTGAGATACCAGTGGGGTGGCTCCCACAGCAACAAAAAGCTTTTGTGCTCCTTGGGAATCGACACAAGAAATATTGTGAGTCTGTCAATAAAACTTGTTTTCTCTATAATTGAGCTGCTTTAAATGCAGAACTGTGCACGTGTTTTTGTGTCAATGCTCATCTCTTAATAGCATAGCTGCACTGAAAATGGGTTTTCATGACAGACTGTTTTACCATTTTTTTGTACACCGTGTTAATATTAAAAGGTGCATTAAACACTTGTGTTAAATCTATCATATATTTATTCTATGATAATAATCTTAAATTTTATAAAACTTTGATTTTTTTTCTTTAATCAGCTCTTTACAGGCAACAAGAAACAGCCTGTTATAGTACCCATGTATGCAGCGGGACTGGTAAGCTTTTTCGTTGTTATTTTTGTATTATAATTCCCATGACAATAACAGTAATACTGAAACATCTTAAATGACATTAAGCACCAGGGGTGCTGAAAGGTATCTGTATAAGTTTATTATATCATAGGAAACAGTTGAAACACTAAAAAAAGAAAAAAGAAAGAAAGAAAACTGCAYGTAAGAGATTTTAGTATTTTTTCAATGGAAAAAGTATTGATTTATTCATTTAATAAAGTAGGCTAGCTAGTCCAATCTTAGCTTGAGACATTTTTTAAAAAATGAAGAATGAATCAGAGCAGTATATTAATGTATATGGATTGCTGAAATTCTTCTTTTAACTGTTAAATACAAGTTATAGATTTAAGAAAGTCAACTAAAAATTGACAAGAGTTACTTAAACTAGAAGATTAAATAGTTGTCAAAAATGCTAATGGAATATTAAAGTGAATCAAGCCATCAGTCCACATCAGTAGCTGCAGGAAGGCCTGACATTAAGACCAGATGTTTCAAAGGAAGTTTGAAGAAAATCCCTGCTAGACATTTGTGAATTTCTTTGGAAAATGTGTAGGAAGTTTTCTCAGCACACTCAAGCTTTATTCAACTGTTTATCTGATAGACTGTTTATTAATTACTGATTGTATCTCAATATTCCGAGATCAAGAGAGAAGGATGGTAATGTTTTGCAGTGTTATTGGCATATCAATCTGTAAATTACCAACATATATACGGCTGTGTTTGCATATCCATGTATATGTTTGTACAGGAACCGAAGTTCTGTAGGGTTTCTGTCTGCTCCACCTCTTCTTCCCCCCTCCTGCATCCAGTAAAAGCTATTTTACTATAATAGGCTATTCATGCATACAAGAAACGTAGTATGCACAGTATTGTTCGCTTGCCCCAAGTACTTACTAAAAATAGCAAGTGTGATTTAGACTTTCCCAGACTGTAAAGGAGACCCGAGTAACCTAACACGGTGAGATCGACTATTTTCACTTAAGCCCATAATTAATGATTCCCATTTAGCRTCTCTGTGTAATGACTATAGCAGTAAAAACATTCAAAAGATAAGATTTGCTGTTTTTGCTAGTCTGAGCAAAACTGATACGTTCTGTTTCTGGAAACTTGTTTTTTGTTGTGTGGGGTTTYTTTTAATATGGTCATTCACAAATTGAAAGTAAAAAGACTGCAGTTTTATGTTTTAAATGGACACAATATCTAGGTTATTGATACAATATCTAGGTTAATTTTTTAGAGCGACTTCTAGAGTCAATTTCTAAAGCAGTTGTTTTCTGATATCAAGGTCAACTCATGCACTTTGGGTATAAGCATGGTATTCTGATAAACACAGAGATAAAACATCTCTTACTAATTGCTWATTTTTTTCATGTAATATGTAATATGTATTTGGGAGCAAGTTTATACTGTACACAGTGTGTGCAGGTTTTTTCCTAAACAAATTGTTGTTGCTGATCAATCACTTCGTAAAGTGCTTTTGTACTTATGCACACAATAAGCTGCATAGAGGTGATGTTAGGAGCAAAGTGACTTGCTGCTTTCTCTTGCAATACTGCTTTATCTGTTTCTYTTCTGTCCAAAAGAATTGATTTACTCTGCTAAATTTCGGGCTCCTTAGCATGTCATAGAAATCCTTGACTGCGGAACAGCTGATCTTGGTGGCTAATTTCCTGAAATTAATTTAAAATGTGCTTGTAACAAATTCAGTGGTTTTGTTTTGGGATTTTCTTTGGTCATATATCATTGTTCAGTGTTTCAGCATTGCATGTCTCGGTGCAAAATTTTGTCTATCTATATATTTTTTCCCCACCCTCACTTTTATGCAGGATTATAGAAGATTTCAGATATCTTTGATATTACTGTTYGGCTTTGAACAGTTTTTGTAAAATTTAAAACATGACTTTATTAGTCTTCCYAAAGCTTTTTAATGCATTTGTTTCCATGGCAATGGTTACAGATCTTAGTATCATTCTACAAACTGATAATTTGACTTGCATCTTCTGAATTACCTAGTTGTAAAAATGGAGTGAATGCACTTGTACATCTCTGATGTGCCACTTGATACTTCTGCAACAGTCTGCACACATTTGGGTGGGGAAAAATGTCCCCTTATCAAGTAACTATTTCCTCCAGCTTAAGTTACRTTCTTAAAAGTTGAAAGCAAGCTCCAGCTAAGAGCTTGAGTTTCTGTTACTGACACTAAAATGTTTCTAAGGCTTCRTGAAAGCCTAAGGAACCAGAAGAGACCTTTGATTCTGTTTCTTCCCCCCAGCTCCTCATGTCCCTGTGCACCTCTCACTGAATATGTCCTAGGGAGGTATGATTACCCCCAAGCCACTAGCTGAGGATTGTACTACTACTACAGCATCTTCTCTTTCCTGGTGTCTGCAGTTCTTGGTGTGTGTATATATATATATTTGTGTGTGTGCATGTGTATGATTTTTATTTTTTTAGGGTATGTTAGAACCTACCAAGGAACCTCTGAAACCCATATCTGCAGCAGAAAAAATAGCTTCGATAGGACAGACACCTCCTGTATCACCAGAGATGAACACATGTACACCTGACCAGTTCCAGGTAAAAAATAAACAGAAAGAAAAAGGGGGAAAAGAAAGAATGAGAGAAAACAGGATGACTTGCCTCTTCCTTCACATTTTAAAGATATAGATGGTATGTTCAAAGGCACCGGTACGCAAAGAACAGGTGTTTGTTGTGTCTGATTGAATCTCTGCTCTTGGATCTATTTTTCATGTGTGACTGGAAGGAAGTCTCCATGCTAAGACTGTGGCAGTTGGTGAACAACAGGGAGACCAGCATTTATTAAGAGTCCTGATGATCTCTGTTGCTCTAAAGCAAGTTGCTTTAAAACCAGTGGCCTGTGAGTGGGTTGCTTCCTCAACTTTGAGATGTAACTTCAGAATTGTCCTTCCCCAGGCTAAGGTACTTCCGTCTCCTCTCCCCCCACCTCCCCTAAAATTTATCATAGGAAACCATTCTAGTTGTTGGACTGCATCTGTTTTTTTAGATGATTGTTTATGTATATACTTCTGTGTTCTTTTCTGTTTTTCCTTTTCCTTTTGCTCCGAGTGGCATAGAAAGCAGCCTGGCTATCTGGAAGGAGATTCTGGGTATGATCCGCACAAGCAGAGGGACCTGCCTTTTTGATTGCCTGAGTTCTGCTGGCACTTTATACCAAAGTGTTTTCTTGAATGATTATCCACTGAACAGCCCAGTCACTTGGGTAGTTTCTCTGTCTAAGTGTGATAAAAAATGAGTTCAGAGTTTGATTTTGAGTTCTGAGTTCTGTGTTTTCTGATAATCTGATAGTAGACCACATAAATGGCATGTGTGTYAAAATGCACCTAGCTGGCAATTAGTTAGTGGGATATGCTTAGACATTCTAATTTTCAGCATGCCACCACAGTGGTGCTCAGCATATATTTGGAGAAAGAGATTCTGCTGTGTCCCTCCTTAGCACAGGCCTTTTTTTGGTGAGCCCAGCATCTTCAGGTACCTGTTACGCTTGTGACTGCTGAATGAAGGCATTCCAGAAGGAATTACCCTGGTGCCAGGTTTTTCTGAGCTTAGTGATCTCCATGGGCATTTTGCTCTGCCATATTACAGAGCTGTAACTGTGACAGGCTTGTACCAGAGAAGAATTTTTTTTTTCCGTTATCAGCACTGTGGAATAGCACTAACTATGTCAGTTTGATCAGAATTTGAATGTTTTGTCGTAATGTATATCTTTGCTGATATATCCCATTCTGCTTCTCACAAATCCTACAGTGAAACTAAGCACCTGAGCTGTGTATTGGAAGAAGTAAGGAGCTGAAGAAATCACTTATGCAGCTTCTGTATTTGTGCAGAGTTGGAAAATTTTACTGGCTCGTGCAGAATTCAGGATCCCCTCTTTTACAGGGGGGAACAGAGATCARACCTCATAGTGTAGAGAGCTGTGAGAGCCTCAACTAGCAACGTCTCTGAGATGTGCTGTTTTCTTAGTTGCCTGGCAGTCCTTCTGCTGACTGCTAAAAGAAAGTACCTCTACTTATGAAATCTTTTACTTTTTCTCCTCTAATTAAGAATGTTTTATACTTCTGGGTATCCSTTTAACAGGATATCCTGTTATTTGTCGGAGTTTGATAATTTTGTCCCCAGCTTACTGGCCTGACAAACTCAGTTCAATAGCTGTTCATATGAAAAGCTTGCATGCTATCAATCTGCACTGCTGGCTGCCTGCCTTAGATTATTTTTTTTCGAAAAAGACAAGCACTAAAATAAGTTTTGGGGAAAGAGAGCGGTTAAATTCTAGCTAGCAAGAATGCTAAGAGACATGGCTGCAGTTAAGTGGAATCTGAAAATCTTATGGGCATGAACAGTCAGCAAATGTCCACCTTGGAGACCTTGTTTCTTTGATGTTGGTATCTTCTGCTTTGTGACTTCTGCTATTTTTTTGGGAGAATCCATCTTTTATGTCACATTGGGCAGACTACCTCCTGGGAATATTCCAGATTGGAGCAGTATTGAGAAGATGTGCTCAAACTTCGATAAACATTTTATTAGGAACTGTGCTGCTGATAATTATGAAATGGAAATATAGGCAATTTTAATGGGCACTGAAACTTTTTATTCCAAACACAGGTAATTTTTGTACAGCTGTATGTATCTTTAAGCTTAGCTAAGCAGTTAGGCATTAACTGGGTTGAATTTCTCAATTCCTCCATTTTCCAATGATGAAGATGAGTCATTCTGGTATTCAGAGATTTCAGAATATTGGCTTTTCTATTGGAAGAATAGATCCTGGTTCAGAGATCCCTATGCTGTGCTTAAGGGAGAAGAGTTCTGCTTTGAACACTTGATGTTTGTGGGACTTGTTTACACAGTCAGTGTCTGTCTGTGCATGCGACTTCCTGCTGATGGAGTGAGACTTTGGAAGTAAGAAATTGTGATGATGCAGAAGTTGGAATTGGAAAAGCATTTGTAGAAACTCAGAAATGATTTCTCAATTTCTTGGTTGTAAGGGAAAGGAAGATGATATACAGAGATTTAAGTAGAGAGTAAAAGAAATAAGAAAAATTAGAAGAAAGCAGATTATCTGCAATGATTTATCCTAGTTGTTATATAAACTGAATTTTTGGAAGGGTCTCRTTTTTTGCCAAGGATCTCATTGCATTAATCAGGCTATGGAAATACAGTGGACAAATCTGTATCTGGGCTACTTAAACTGCAAGCACAAGGTTTTTGGTTTTTTGGAAATAATTATTTTTTCTTCTCAAGAAAGTTAAGTTACTGATCTATCRCAGTAGCTGTTAGTATAATGGTGTTTTTTTAGGCTCATTCTGTTTTATACTCGAAGGTGATGTCTAAATTTTTCTTTGATTCATTATTTATATTARCAGGTGTGTGGAGGGGGTTATTTCTCTGTTCCTCTGTGTTCCTAACTATAAAGCAGTAAACAGAATACAAAATAATCCCCTGAACACTATTTCTTTTATCTAAGAGAATGGTACCTAGAAGACTTCTCAAGTTTGAAGTACAAAGCCCTACCAAGGCGTATTAGGTACGAGAGAGTGGCTGCTCAAAGAAGCAACCTTTTGRTTGCGAAACTCCTGAGACAGGTACCCTTTTCTTCTGTTTCACAGCATCTAGTACAGTGGGCTTCTAATCCATGACCAAGTTTCCAGGCAGTGCAGTTAAAATGCAGTATAGTACTTGTCAAAAAAGTTGCTATTTGGAGTTAGTGTTGACTGATTTCTCTTGATTTCATACTGTTCTCTCGTTAAGAGTATCGTTTTTTTAATACATATTTAATATGAATAAACACACATAAATATGCACACMCCCCCCCTTCTTTCTGATTTTGTTGTAAAAAGTTGCCCAGATATCCATCTGCTCTTTTGATGTTGTTTCAAAGCATCTTCTCTCTCTTCAGGACTATCTTTCTTTGATGGATTCTACTGGCAGCTTTGTCCCAGTATGTAGAGTAACTCTGGGTTTTCTTCTCTGCTTTGTTTTGCCTAGTAAGTTTAATATTGGAGTAGAGATCTACAGTGACCGAGAACTTCCCAGAAGAAAAATAGCAGTAATTTTTTTTCTGCAGGTACCTATTACAGCAATTCCATGTGCTTATAAACCCCTGAACTAGAGATCAGGTAATGGCAGAATATGTGTTTTATACTTTCTGACTATTATGGACTGAATCTTAATTAAACCTCATGGGGTGAGGGTTTTTAAAAACAATTTTAATTGCATAAGAGGCCATCAGGACTTCTAACAATGACAGGTGCAAACTGCCGTATARTTGGCCACCAGCCAAGGCTCCATCATGGAACTGCTCTCCAGTTTTACACATGAGAAAGATCCAAGAATATATGGTGCTTTATTGACAGTAACAGTTACAGGTAAGAAATATTACAGAACTTATTATTCTGGCAAATGTAATAAGGCAGCTTAAAGGTGGTGTCTGAGAAAAATGCATTTCAGAGCTCTTGTAATTTTGCCAACCGGTGCACACCGTGAATTGTATGAATTGCTTCTGTGTAAGCCTTTTTTGGAAAGTCATGCTTAGAGTGCTCATTTGTGGGACCTATATATGTATATAGGTAATATACTTGAATTGCAAGCCTTTTTTTTTTTTTTTTTTTTTTTTTTTTTTTTTTTGTCCCCACAGCCTTAAGAAGCTCCATTGGCATGGAGACGAACTTCTGCATTTTAGCCTTTTGGATTAAAGGAGCTCTTACATAATAGCATTCTAAAATTACTGTGTGAAAATATCTCTCACTTGTGTCAGAAAGTGAAATATGATGCGGGAAGATCAGCAGGCATTTTAGTTCCCTCTTTCTCACTTCCTTAGCATTCTGAGTAGTACTCTGACAGCTAAATTTGCTTTCTTCTTTTCTGTACCCTGTCCTATAATCTAAAATGGAGGGAGGAGTGAGAGGTCTGTTCTGATTCTCAATATTCTTCTAAATAGAGCACTTAAAACATGTTATTAAAATAGTAGTTGTAAATGCAGTATCCTAACAACCTTGCAATCTCTGAAAGACAAAATGTTACGTTCCCATATGCAGTACATGTTTCCATTGCCTGAGATTTCAAGGCTGTGTTTGAATGTCCCAGTATAGTTCTGTTAGGGCCAAGGTCAGTAGAACCAGAAAACTCTTCCTTTCTGTTTGAGTTTTGTCTTTACCTCCTGCTTTCGTTTTGTCTGCTTTTGTGAAGACCAGGGCTTGCCAACATCCTGTACAGATTAGGTCAGAATTTCTTGCCACCTCCTTTTTTGCAATTTCTAGTGTTTCAAGTAAGCGGAATGGCCTCATTCTACAGAGTAGAAAAGTATATTTACTGATTTGGAGTTATTTTCCCCATTTTAGGAGGAATTGAACGCATCCTTTGCCATCTCCTTGGTAAATTTGAGAATTAAAGGGAAAATCTTGACCAGTCATTGGTACCACCTTTTCCGTGCAACTCTGTCACACTCATCAGTCCTAACTCAAAAATCTGCTGAGACAAAAACATTATGGGTGCTCTGCCCAGTAACTCGGCATAGGTGGGAAGCTAGTTTGACCTTGAGCTCGTTTTGCTCACTGTAGAAAACTAAATTATCAGACTAGCCTTCTTTTCTTTGTGAAAGATCCTTTTAATGTTAATATATTTCAGGTATGACAAACTCTAAACAACCYGCTGATCATAGTGATCATTACTTCATCAAATACAGCTTCTGCACTAGTAACGTTATTACTCTGTGCAAGTCATTTGAGTGCCAGTAATTTCATTACCAAAACAAAATGAAGAATAAACATCAACTCCTTAAGCCCATGGAGTGAATACTGTTGTAGTTATACTCCTCTGTWACAGAAATATTTCTAGCTCATTAGGTAGGAAAGATTTCTCTAGGCAAGGCTTTTACTGTAGGTAAATACAGAAGCCTCCAACTCCCTTTATTTTTCTTTCTACAAACATCTATTACGTAGCCTTTTACAGTCCGCCTAACTGTACAAACAGGTAACTCAGATTTCTGGAGTCTTGATTCATGAGTCTGCTTATTTTTTCAGTGCTTGATAGCTGTAACTTTTAAAAGTAAACTCAGTAGCGTGGCTTTCTACAAAAACAAGCAGAATGTACATCTCAGCCACTGAAGCCTGACAGCTAGAGTGATGGGTTTTCAGTAACGTTACTGAGAGCTTCGGTTTGCTGGTTTTCCRTAATGAGCGTGACTGTTCTGCTAGTTTGATCAAACTTGTGGAGTCAAAGGCACGTCCTTTCCCAGTGCTTCTTGCTTCGCAGTTGACTTCAGTGGGGAGAGAACTGAAATGAAATGGACTGAAGTAGGAAGATCTACTTATTCCGCTTATTTTTGATACTGTCCAATTGGTTTGTTTCCTGAGAATACAAGGGGACAGCACTTGCAAGTTGCACTCTACCTGAACGTGTATTCCTTGTAAAACGTGGTCCCTATTGCTTGCTTGATTTATGTGTATGTGTGCAAAAGACTGAACAAGAAGAAATGAAAAGGCATGGATGGGCTCACACAAGGAGTCAGTGTTTCCGAGCTCATTTTGTTCATTTTACCACTGATTTGTTTATATATGGAAATGAGTTAATCAGTAAAGGATAATAATTTGCAGGATTTTTTAAGACAAGTTTGTTTAGTAAGACAAGTTTAGTTTGGCCTTCCTCTGTAGGGCCGAACTGAGAAAAAGAAAAAGAATTATGGTCTCTTTTGTGATAAATAACTACTTCTGTAGATAGTCAGGTAAAAGCATGGATGTGTAGACAGTTTTCACTAATTACTCTAAAATTGGCCTCTGAATTGCATATATACAGCTTCTTATGCAAAATGCCGTGTCATCCATGAAAAAAATACAAGCTTAACTTTCAGCTGTCTTAATTTTTTTATCCAATTCATATGATTTAGTTAATTTACACTTTTTCTTTAAGTTAGAAGTTACCTAATCTGTACTATCTGGAATTTAGTGAGACTTCATGTAGTAAAACAAATCTGCTTTGAATCTTTAGCACATATTATGAAAATATTCACCCCCTAAAGGCTTGGGACTTGCTCATTCAGTTATCTTTTTTTAGTATTTCGGCACTAAAGAATCTGTTGTTTGAACTGCTTTGCATTGTTGTAACCTGAACTGACTATAAAATCTGATTTCTGACTTTTCAACTCTAGGAATCTCTACCACCTGTCCAGTTTGACTGGAGTAGCAGTGGCCTTACTAACCCTTTAGATGGTACGTCTCTCCGTAGAGCCTCTAGCACCAGAGCTAGAGATAAGAAAGCTACAAAGTTCAGACAAACATCTCTCTGCTGATTACTTTTTTTAAATATATATGCACACATATATATAAAAAGATTATTTCTTACTCCTAACTTTGGAAATTCAGGCTTTCTTTCTGATTAACTGAGCCCCTATGTGAAGTATTATGTGGTCTTAAAAATAATGCTCTAGTATTTTTAGATTCTTGCCATACGCTAATGACACACAGCTGCAGTATTAACACTTCATTATATATAACTGTGGATCATAATGAAACTCTGAATAAAAGAGCATTTTAGATTAACAAATTTTACTTCTTAAAAGTATTTTTCACCATGAACTATCTCTTTAGACACCCTTTGAATGACAAACTTGTCGATAATGGCTACTTCAAAGCACAATATTTTAACCAAAACCTATTTGCAAAAGATATACTTCTTGACCTGAAATTTTTCAGATTTACAGATATTTTATATTTCAAAAATATGACTTCATCTGTTACCACTTTTGCTTAACTCAAAGCTAATTTTAGCTAATATATTAGATCTAAGAGGTAGCTACAAGCTTATTTGTATCTATAAGTGTATATAGTTATTGCATTAAAAAATCTTCACTTGTGTCTATTTTAATAGAGAAGTGAATTTGCCACCATCTCCAGTCTCAGAAATGTAAGCTTATGCAAAGGAAATAAAAAAAAAAAAAAAAAAAAAGTTTTGAAAATTCATTTGGTTGACAGACTAGAAAAGTGTAAAGACAGTGACACCTGTAAGAGGAGCCTGCTAACAACAGTTAATTTGTGATGTGTAAGTGACTCAAAGCAGGCTAAAATAAACTCCAGCTCTTACTCCACTGGTATTGCTTCACGGTGGTGTTCAGAACACGTAGGATGGAACAGTTTGGATAGCAATATCATGGTGCTGAAGGAAAGCCTGGATGGACCCTTTTGCTGTTGTCTGGTGTCTTACTACTTCAGTCAAATCATCATGCTTCATTTTGAACAAACAACTTTTTAAAAAAATGTATCCTGGTTTGATTTCTGTTTTAGTACTAAAGGGGAACAGTATAATTTACCAGTGGGGAACTGGATGTAATAGTGGCATTTGTTACCATGCATTTACAATGTTTTAAGATAATGGTAATGAATCACTTAAAGCTGATAAATGAAACTTGGTAGTTTTTGGGGTTCTTTGTTATTTGGGGACCTGCTAAGTCTTCCTGGTAAAAGAATGACTTTGAATTTTAAGGAGGGGAGAAAAAGCCCGTTATAGTTCAATTACCAACTGACCTGTATATTGTTTCCCTTTAACTGGTCACATCTTTCTCTCTGGGTCTTGCTGGTTCTCTTTAATTTTTAGATTGAAATAAATATTTATATTTTAAAGTTACTAGTGTTGATTTCCTTGCTGCATTGTACATAAGGAAATGTGCACTGAATTAAGTTGTTAACATTTTAGAAGGTACAAACTAATACTGTAAGAATTGTTTTCATGTCAATTTTTAAATTGTGTACTGAGTACTAATTACAACTTGCATGTTCAAGTGTGTGTCTTACCCCTTTTTACACATAAACCCCTCCCTTGGCTTACCTTCTATATGGCTGCCTACCAACACGGTCACTGAATTTCAAGCTAGTGGAGGTTCCACTCTTCTGAACCTTGATTTCTTTGGGCCCGTGGATGACAGTAGCTCTAGCAGCACCACCACAATCCCAGGTCAGCAGAGTGTTAAAACCACAACTGTAATATTATAACAACTTACTAAAAGCATGAGCACATCACTTGACTTTCCTATAAACAAGGAGAAATTTTACATTGTTTCCTAAAATGTCTTTCTGCTGCCTTTTTCTTTTAATCTCTGTTCTGTTTTCTGATGTTTTGTATCAAGTGCGAAGTATTTAAAAGGTACTGTCAGCTCTGTATTGTCACATGTTGAATGAATGGCTCTTAATGCTCTTGCAAATAAGTTGTTAAAACACTTGTTTCAAATGAAAAAATTTGAAAGTTAATGTTTCTAAGTACTTGAGAATAATTGGCAAATGTAGATGGAGGTGACTATTCCAAAAAAATAGCATTCTTCCTACTTTCATTTAATAATTCTATAAATTGGAGACACTCAATTATTTGGGAGTTGTGTGTGAATATAAAGGTATGAGGCTTAATGTATCACAACCCAGCTGGTATTTGCTGCTACAAGGGAGCTGTAATTCTTTTCTTTGTGAAAGTGCTCATGTTAGTGATACGGTGAAAAAAGTGTTTTAACAACATTCATAATAGAAAACAAGGATAGTTGCATGTTTGTGTGGCATTAGAAGTTTATGTACGTTAATTTTAAAACTAAAGCTTTTTATCTGCAATTTGCTGTTGAAAAGGAGATGAAAATACCACTTTCTCCTTTCAATAAAATATGAAAGTAATTGAATTCATTTATCATATGGTTTTGACATGCTTTGCGTATTTTGTGCAAGCATGTGAAAACCTACACTCTGAATAAATTGCTGCAGGAATTTCAGGGAATATTTTGGTGAGTAATTCCGGTGCATATAAGTAGATAAGATACATATCTTTTCAGTACACTGCCTGACTACAATTGGGAAGCAATGACATTCACTTCCCTAACAGGAGGGTGGTTTGTGATTTTAATTTAAGGAAAAAAAATCTCTCTAAAAGTTTGATTTCTTACTTCTCGTATTTTAGTTTTTTAAAAAATGCTTTTTAATTTTGAAATCTGGTCATTAAAGGCAACTGTATGGCATTGCGTTCCAAATGTACTTTTGTTTTCACCTTTGACAAATATTGCCAGATGAAAGATCACAGATTTGCTGTGAAAGTGGTAGGTAGCGAAGTCAGGGTGCTTGAGTCTTACAGATGGATTATAAAATCCTTTTAGAAGTGTGCAAGTTTATCAACAGAGTAGCAGCAAATCATCAAAACCCAGTACCTGTATTCTGCTACTGCTCATACAGTTGGGTGTGTTCTTGTATCCTGCTGCTCTGCATACTTGAAGTGATTGCTTAAGAGATACTCTGTTTTCCTTTATTGCACTTTGTTGTTTCATCAAGTACAGGTATAACCACCTCTTTTGGTATGCCATATAGTGCCTGTTCTTATGTTTTTAGGTTTTTTTTTTTTTTTTNTTTTTTTTTTTTTTTTTTTTTTTTTTTTTTTTCCCTTCCTGACTTGTTTCTGGGAAAGTCATTTGTTCCTTGGCTTGCAGCTCGTGTGTTTGTGTGTGTGTGTTTAGGAGCTTTGTGTGGAATTTGTTTGGCTAACTTTCTTCAATATCTCATTAAGGTTTTGCAGTGCTTTCCTTAGCTATTCTCTGATCATTTGAATAAAATGGAGAATATGCAACTCTAATAAAAAAACAAAGTGAACTTTTAATTACTGTAATTGAAATACAAATTATTAGATCTTTTGGCTTCAAAAAGAAATTTTATAAGTAGTAGAAGCTTGTTCTTTCTCTGAAGACCTTAGTTTTACTTGTTCTAGGTCTATACTGTATTCTTCACAGTCTAATCTTATCAGTAGCCAAAATAGCTTTTTATAAAACATTGCATTCGAAGTCATTAACAGGGAGTGGCTCAGTTCCCGTATGTTCAGACAGACTTAGTGTGTTGTTTTATTTTTTGTGTTGATAATTTAGCTGAGTTAAATGTAGCTGAATTAAAGGGTATCTCTAACAGAACTGTAAATTGAGCAGTGACATAAATCATGTTCCAGTGAAAATGAATTGAGGACCTTAAATGTGAATATTTCAGTGGTTTAACTTGTGAGGTTGCATTTTGTTTGTTGCAGAGTTGCATGTCAAAGGATTCCTTAATTTGTACCTTAATGGGATTTCACAGGCTTCTGCAAGTCAAAGTGTATTTTTTCAAGTCTTCCTCTCCCTGTTTGAAAGTGGATATTCTATGGAATAGTTGGGCTTTTTTCTATTTCCATGTTCTGTAAACATCTGACAATACTAAAAAAAACATGGTATCCTGGTCTCACCACAGTACATCTTTCCATGTGGTGCGTGAAACTGGGTGCAACTTAATTTTGTGACTCCAGAATAAACTGTGGGCTAAAAGGGAAGCTGATTTTTTTTTTCTAATGAACCTCTGTTAAATGAAGCATTTCCCCCCCCCCCCTGCAGCTTAACCAGATTATTTTCTTAATTTCTCTTTTTGATTGGCTTAGTTTCCTAACAACGAAGGATATTTAACTTGTGCAGCAGTGATGAATGGTCAGGACGCTGCTTGGGAAGAGTCCATGCTAAGCACGTGTGAGGTTTATTAACCTCACCTGTTTGCATACACAATATTGAATTATTGGAGGAAAAAGGAAGGATGATAGGTGCAGGGATTTTTCTGATTTGTTAACTTCGTGTTATGGAATATGTCTAAAAACGTCTTGAACCAAGGAAGTAGACCGGGTAAAGTCATCAACGTGTCAGGTTATAAATACTACTTTTTATATTGGCTAGCTACATGGTACTGTTGTGTCCAGATATCTGCAATGTTTTTTCTGCTGTAATATGAAATGGTTCTGTATTGTCCAAACTTGCTGACATCAATGTTACACTTTGTTTAGAATGCAGGAGTCCGTAAAATAAGATACTTCTGTAATCTGGGTTCAAAAATTCTACCCTGTTTTTGAAAAATATCTGTAATTGTGGATGAAGTATATGTGAAGTGTATTAAACCCATGTAGCATAAAATAGCTAAAATTATAACTAGAAGAACATCACCAATTTAAAGTGCTTCAGAGGAACAAGATGTGGTTTAGCATTTTTTCCTCGATATGTTTTAGTAATTCTAATTTCTAGGTACTAAAAACAAATTAGAGATAATACCTGGAAATTCTAGAGTTAATGCACTTTCTATTGAGATACAGTGCTTCGTTTTAAACAGGCAGAATTTCACCCTTATCTGTGGTTTTCTTGATGAAGTTTCAGTTGCTTGCATTGTTTTCAGAATTATGTCTGCTAAAATGTGGAATTCATTTGCAAATTAAATGATGTCAGAATTCAGTATCTGACCTAAGATATCTGAAGCTAAGAAAATCAAGGCTGAAACATCCAGATATTTGGTGTTCTATAAATACTTGGAAGGTGGAATGGGAGCACAGACCAAAAGCTTTGGTAGCATTTAAAGTATTATGTAACTTTTTAAATGCCATTCCATATGCATGGGGTTTTTTAACACTAGTTTTCCTCGCTTTGAATAAGATTCTAAGCCAACTGCTTATACAAAGCAAGRTATTAAACTCATTAAAATACATGCCAATATAGCATATAATTTCTAATTAGAGCCAATCAGTCTTAACATGCAGTTTTCTTTTAATAGAAACTGTTGAGTCAAAACTAATTAAGACAGTCAGTTTTACACAGTTGATATTCTTGCAGGTATAACCCAATTTTGTAAAATTTACTCTTAGGCTGAGACCCTGTATGCCTGTCTTAAGCCAATGCATGTGGTTTTTCTGTGGTGCAGCTATAAAAGCTGCTGTGAAAAGGATGGGGAGAGGACTTTGTTTTAGAAACACAGACATGTCCCGTCATTTTTTTTTTTTTTTTTTTTACATATCTTGAAATTTTAAGTGATTCAGATGTTTACAGAAAACAGAGTCTGTAGCAAGTTGGTCTGTGGCTAATTATGGATATACTTGCCTCCAACCATTGCTGATTATCATTTTATACTTCAAGGTGTGGATCCAGAGTTGTATGAATTGACAACCTCAAAACTGGAAACTTCCAATACGAGCAACAGAGTGACAGATGCATTTGCAAGACTCATGTCCACTGTAGAGAAGGCAAGCTCATCCACAAGGTAAAGAATGTTTGCTGCTACTTTTTAACACTAAGGGTGGCTCAAAATGTGAGAAGGAAATGGGGCATTTTAGGTCACAAGTTCTTGAATGAAGAAAAGGTTTATGTTTCAGACATAAATAAAAAGTTGCAYGTTACAAATATGAAATTCACAGTACTATAGTTCCTATTTCTAATTATCACCAGACTCTAAAATAAACTGAGAAGCAGTTTGTGAGGTAACAGGAAAAAAAAAGCAGGATGCAAACTTAAAAAAAGTTAGAGCCAAGGGCTGAATTGAAGGAGACCTTCTGAAGAAAAAAGAAGGAAAGAAAGAAAAGTTTTCTGAGAATGGAAGAATAAACTGAACTAAACTGAATGTAGTTGAAGCTCCTAGGACTTTGACAGAAAACCCTTTTAATTTCCTTTACCTAATTTATCGATATGGAAAGTTCCACAAGTAAAATGGTAAACACTGACTTCTAAAAAGCAGYGTTTTTCCCTTTTCATGTAGTTCTGGTGCCTGGCAAGACTTCAATGAAATATGAGGTTCACTTCTGTGTCGTTACAAGCCATTTCGTAAGCAATAAGCATGAAGTTTGTGCAGTTAGTTTGGGGTGTCCTGTCTGCTTCACGGATCTCCTCTGAAGTTCTTCTAGATGCATTTTTTCTGTAGGTAGAGTTTATATGCAGGCTTCAGATGTCAGATATCTTCCTCGAAATCTGGCCTGTTTAATGAGGCCGGAATACTCTCTCCATTTATAAAGTTGTATTTTGAGGGGGTTATTTTTTGAGTTTGTGTGTTAGCAGTAGGATCCTGGACTGTCTTAGCTGTGCCCATTGGAGAATCAGAGAGCCACAGTAGAATGCTCCTATTGTTGAGGAAATGCCTATTCCATAGTTGTTTATAAATACAGTTACTTTTCAATTAATAAACAGAAACATATCCTCATTCTGAGGAAGTTTTAGATTTGTTCAACCCTCTAAAACTGAACAGATGTGCTTCTGTACAGGATAGCACTTAAAAAGACATGGTTGAAGAGGGTTTCGGAGTATATGATGATCTGTGATGACTGGGGGTGCTAGGCTTTCTCTAAATAGCTAAAACTAGAATTCACAAGAGCTCTTTCAAAACATGTTCTATGGGAAAACTATCTTCCTGGTTTTCCTGCAGTGCGAATGATCAAAGTTTAATACTGAATAAAAGAACAGTTAACAGGCCRTGAAATTTCAACTGAGAACCAGTAGAGGGAACTCCACACCTCAATGCAGATTTGATTTCTTGGCTTTTGCTTGGCTTTTTTGCTATCCAGAGGGTGCCTGAAGCTTTACGCTCTTTCTGAAAATATGCTGGTGAAAAAGTTTAACTTTCACTAGTTAAAAAACATAGTTACAGTTGATTTTTTTAAAATATATTCTATGTCTAAAAAGTAACCAAAATTCATAGCAGGTCATACAAAATCCAAATATATATTTATTTGGATTATATTTTCTTTATGTCCATTCATAGATTTGTGCCTGCTTACCTGGCAGACCTTTGAGAAATCTTAGCTTGCATTTTATTTACAAATGAGCAAAGAAGTCTGCTTTACTCAAAAAATTGTTCACCTCCATTTTCCTGTATTTTGGGGTATTTTTGGTATGAGTATTTTTAATACTTCGCCTGTTGCTCTTTAAAGCTTTGATTTGCTCTSTTAAGGCTCTCAGTCCAAAGGTATCAAAGTTCTTCTCCCAGTCTTGAGCCAGTTGAATAGTGATGTGAGGARGTTCTAGTTCTTGCACTATAGCAGGCTATAGGGAATGCTGGGAACTTTAGACTTAACTATTGAGTTCAGATACACATAGCCTAGCTGTTTTAAAGCACCCGTTTTCAGTGTTAAGTAAATTTTGGAAGTTTTCTGTTAACTCTGAATTTTAAAAATTATGAATGTGTTTTTTTTTTTCCCCTCTTTTCCCATTTCTTTCTCCCGGGGAGGGGGGAAGCAATCTGTTTTTCAGTTTTTCAAAGTAGAAGCCTTCAGAGATACGAGAGGGCCTCAGCAGTATGCCAGATACCCCGCAGTGTGTTACTATTTTTTTTTAACACAATTATGGTTTTTATTCTTTTGTAAAGAACTGGAGCCTTTAAAATAGAAGTGGCTGGATACAGCCAATGCAAAGATGATATTACATAATCACAGAATGGCTAAGGTTGGAAGGGACCTCAGGAGATCATCTAGTCCAACCTCCCTGCTGAAGCAGGGTCACCTAGAGCGTGGTAGACAGGGTTGTGTCCAGGTGGGTTTTGAATATCTCCAGAGAAGGAGACTCCACAACCTCTCTGGGCAACCTCTTCCAGTACTCWGTACTTGTACACATTGATAAGATCCCCTGTCAGTTTTCTCTTCCCGAGGCTGAAGAGGCCCAGCTGTTCCTCGCAGCCGTTCTTCATAGGGCAGATGCTCCAGCCCTCTGATCATCTTTGCAGCCCTACACTGCACTCTCTCCAGTAGCTCCACGTCTCTCTTGTAGTGGGGAGCCCAGAACTGGACACAGGACTCGAGATGAGGCCTCCCCAGGGCTGAGAAGAGGGGCAGGATCACCTCCCTCCACCTGCTGGCAACGATCTTCCCAATGCACCCCAGGAGACCATTGGCCTTCCTGGCCACAAGGGCACATTGCTGGCTCATAGTCAACTTGCTGTCCACCAGCACTCCCATGTTCTTCTTTGCAGAGCTGCTTTCCAGCAGATCAGCCCCCAACCTTTACTGGTACATGGGGTTATTTCTCCCTAGGTGCAGGACCCTGCACTTGCCCTTGTTGGAGCTCATGAGGTTCCTCTCCACCCAGCTCTCCAGCCTGTCCAGGTCTTTGAATGGCAGCACAGCCCTCAGGTGTGTCAGCCAGTCCTCCCAGCTTGGTATCATCAGCAAACTTGCTGAGGAGGTGCTCCGTCCCCTCATCCAGGTCATTGATGAAGAAGTGGAACAAGATGGGAGCCCGTCCTGAGCCCTGGAGGTGTCGACACCACTAGCCATGGGCCTCCAGCTGGATTCTGCACCACTGATGACAACCCTCTGAGCTCTGCCTTTCAGCCAGTTTATTCATTTGCCAGCCTGGAAATACAGATTTTTAGCTATCCGTAATAACTGCTTGGGCCAAGATGTAGCTAGTGGCTTCACACCTTTCTGATGGCAACTTCAGTTGCGCTAAGACTGTCCCTTATTTGTCGGCAGGTCATCTGAACTCAGGATCCCTGAGGGTAAAGTTACAAGCAAAAATATCATTGTTTAGCCGTAGGAGGCCATGTGAAGAGTTGTATTTGTTTGAAGTAGCTCCATATTTTGCTCACAAACTGCTAGGTAGCAGCTGGAAAGCAAATGTTGGGAGAGGAGCAGAAGAAAATTTAAGAAATTTCCCAGCTTGGGTGTAAAATCTTAAAAGTAACAGTAAATGGTGAAGGTCAGCAATCCAGTATAGCACTTCACTTGAGAGATTCTGCAGTCTTGCCTAATTCCATAGAATTGGCAAAGATCAAAGTTTATCTGCTGTCTCTTTGAAGGAAAGCGGAGTGCTGATACATTTCCAAGAAATGGTCGAAAACCTAATTTAAACTGTAAATATTCCTTGTGGGCAGTGTTGGATGGAGCAGGCTAACTCTTAATTACAGAGTGATTTTTTTTTGATGTGCATAACTGTAATTAACTCATTGCTTTTAGAGCCTGATTTCTTTTTTTTTTTTTCTTTTTCTTTCTTTTTTTTTTTTCACAATAGGACAGCAGTATTAGATCTGTCACAAAAATGTCCAGTGCATCCAGACCATTCACGTATGAGCACCAAACTGATACCATCCCTTTTTTTTTTCTTTTTCTTTCCTTTTTTTTGGTACTGTTCACAAAACTCTTTGCAAACATAGGAGATCACTGAAGTCCTGAAAGGTTGAGTGCTGCAGGAAAAAATTAGAATGTAAACCAGAACAGTTGGGTGTCAAGGCATTCCTTGTTTCTTGCTAAATTTTCTCCCAGCAACCTTCCTACTGTGCGTCTGGCCAGTTTCTTGTAGCTAGGTGTACACATACCTTTAAAAAGCAAATTTTGTGTCAGCAGGTAGAGGGATTGGCGTAACTGTTTTGGGAAAGATATTCCCTCTGTCTGGAGCACCTTGGGAGGAAATGTAGTGTAGCATAAGAGAAGTGATGGATGGAGCAAAGTGTTCTGCAGGAGGCAGTTCCAAAACCTGAAGGATGCAGGCTCCTGTTTTGAGCCAGGACCAGGTCCTTGCATGTTTTAGAAATTAGAGCTGTATTTCCAAAGCAAGTGAAGGTAGTACAGCTAAACAAACCCACAGTTTTCGCATTCGAGTGTCAGTTCTGTGAGCTGAGGTAGCTAGAAATTAAGAATGCCTGAGCAGGAGAAGCTCTGCAATGGCCCCTCAYGGAGCAGGGTTTAGCAGAAGATACTCTTGACTGTGGGAACATCTTTAGCAAAATTGGTGACTGGAATTAACATGACTCATGTTATTTCTTTTGCTTCCCTCAAAATGGTCCTTGTCACCACACACAGTTATTAGGGAATTTGGTAAGTTTTAAGGGTAAAAACAGCTTGGAGTGATGATAATAATGCTTTGTCTTAAGTTTAGGGACTAGACTAGCAAGCAATTCTTCAGAGTTGTCTTGGTAATATTTGCTACCAAAGGTGCTGAGTGGTCTGTTATCCAGGATAATTGTGAGCAGGGTCCAATTTTATTTGTTCTGGAGGAACCTGCACCTCTCTGTAGCGATGTGGAGACATTAGCCAATCCCCTTCCCTTTTGCRCTGGGAAGATTTTAAAAAGTTTTGAGCCTCATTACCAAGTGGTTGTATCCATAGCTGTAGGTCACAGCTAAATAACTTTTGCTGTGTAAGCATATTGACCTGTTCTCCATCAGATGCTTTTTACAGAGCACATTAAGTAGATAGATTATTGAACAGGGTCTCCAAGCTAGGAAGGGAGCATCTGACTGTGCTCACTGGTGTGCAGGATCTGTGGTGGTGTTGCAGATGCTAGCTAGTATGGCAAGAGCCGGAGCGTCATCCTGTGATAAATACCCTCTGTACGCCCACTGAACGAAACGCAGCGTTGCCTCTGGGCCCCAGCAGTGCCATTCCTTAGCATGACACAGTTGAGCAGAGGAGGAAGAGGCMTATAAATAACCAGGAGTGTGTGAGCTCCGTCTTGGTGCCTGGTGACAATTGCAGGAACTCCTTCTAAGGCAGATCTCCGAATCGGCCCGCTTCCTTTGGCTTCCTCTGTCAAACACTCTTTTGTTAGCTGTAAGTCCTTGATCGCCAGGAGTTTGTACCTTTAAGAGGCTTGTGGTAAGTGATTACTAATAGTGGCACCAGATACTGATAACACAGTGGTGGGTGACAACCGCATTTCAGCAGCTGAGATAGTCCTCTTCGAGTGCAAACAGAGCTGCCTGTGAAGTTGTTAGAAAAGGAGGCACATATTGGCTCTCCGCTTCTTTCTTCAGTAAATCCAGCACACAGCTTTGTTTATCCTCCAGAATTTGGTAATCTGCCTAGTCAGTGGCTCATGAAATTCCACTGCAGCAGCGAAAAGAAAATACTGTTATTCTCCTGAAGGAAAGTCAGATTTAGTATCTAGGCTGCCTCATCTAAAGATCTTTCATCAAGTGGAAATTTCAAGTAGCAAACAGAAGTGATAGTTCAGTGTCAACATGATGAGCAGTGATGTCAAGGATGAGTTTGAATCCTACTTCACTTTTTTTTCTTTCCTTTTTTCTTTTTTTTCTTTTCCTTCTGCTCTCTTTTTCTCTCTTTTACCCTAGCCAAGAAATTCTAAGACTGCTGCTGAAGCAAAACACATAGCCCCTTGCTTTTTCCTGATTCCTGGTTAGCTAAAGGAGCAATCCTGGTGGGCGCTGACAAAAAGACCTGAGTACATGCTGTTGTACATGATCAGTGTGGAGGTTGCCCTGTCGTGAGCTCAGTTTAAAGCCTCTGACTAAGACAAGAAATAAGAAATTTCTGAAACATTCTAGAACGAGGCAGTTTATTGGTTGAAGCCTTTTGTCTCAGCTTTTTGCCCCAAAAAAGGGGGAGCTTATTTAGCTAGAATTTCTAATGTCATTGCAGAGGGTAGCACATGCCATTTTGGAGCTRGAATAATTGGAGAATATTCAGTTTTTCTAGTAATAGCCAGTGTTCTTCAAGATAAGCTATGAGTATGAAAAGTTTGGGTGTTTGGAGGTCTTTGGTAATAGCTTGTGCCAGATTTCATTTTATTTAAGAAATACGAGTTTTTTGCGTAGTAGTACAAACTAAGGGACATGGGATGAAGGCATCTTTATCGATTTGTGTTCAGTAATTGCTGTAAAGGATGCAAAAGGAAAAGTAAACAATGATTCTCAAACTGGTGAGTGTTTCAGTTTGGCAGCACGTACTACTGCACTTTCAAGCAAAAAGCTACAAGTCGTGAGCCACTTTTTGCTGATGATAAGACCTGGGGGGGAAGGTAAAAAGGTTTTGTGRATCATTGGTGTAGAACAGAATAGTGTATAATCTAAAGAAGGTTGTGTCAGAAATATAATGCGAGTACCTTCTCTTTTTGTCTTAAAAGTACTAAACTAAGCACTTAAAGCACTTTCAAGGTGTTCCATGCTATAATGAAAGACTGTAAATGACTTGGGTATTTTAGAAGTAATACTTCTGTTGTCTTACCCTCTTCAAGTGAGTAGTCCCAGAATGGTGTGTTGGAACATGCCAAAAAAAAAATCTGAATAGGAAATCATTTTTCCTTATTGCAAGAATATTCAGAAACAGTTTACTGATTTTCCATGTTAACATTTTGTTGGTAGGCAGGTAGGTACTATAGCATTTGAATAGTTTACACAGAAGTGGCTGTCAGTGGGAGACAAACTGGCAGAACCTTGCTTCCATCAGGGATTCTTTCAGTAATCTAAAGGATATCAGGTWCTGGACTAATGCACCTTTTTTCTTTTCTTCTCAACAGGAAGCCTAAAAAGGAAGAACATCTTAGTGAAGAGGCTGCCAAGGTGATTTCTAGCCTTCCTGACTTAACTTTCATGCATGCCAAGGTGTTGATGTTCCCAGCCACATTAACACCTTCAACAAGCTGCCAAGAAAAGGTAGACTAAAGTGATGTGAATTGGACATTTTCTATTGATTTCTTTTTTCTTCCCTCTGTGGGTCATAAAAAGCAATCTTGCTTTAATTAAAAAAAAATTCAAGTTCAGATGATTTGTTGGTAAGCAGCACTAGAAAGGTATACATAGTAATGTATATTTATTTACATACTGGAGTCCTAAATTTATATTAGAGAAAAATGTAAATAATTGGGGGTGAATCTTTTTGAAGATCTATTCTTTTTGTTGTGCTGGGGTGTATACATTTATGTCTTTGTGAAATACACTGGTGGTGTCCTTCTTACAAAACTTTAAAAACTTAAAAAAAAATAAAAAATAAAACTAAAAAAAATAAATCCTAGAAACACATAAAGAAAACTTCAATCTTCACAGTCTGTGAAGCTCCCTTTAAAGGTTTTCAGATTGCATTGAGCATCTTTCTTTCTTGCGTATATTAAAACACTTGTTGCTGAGAAAAAACAGAAGATTATATTGTTCCTTTGTGGGTTTTCAGTTGTTGTTTCTTTAAAACCCAGTAATTTCTTTTCTGTTCCAGCTACCTTAAGGTGTATTTTTCTTTTGTTCCTCCTTCTCTTTCCTCCCCCTCTGGCTGATTGGTTGGTTGATCAATTTTGATGTTCTTAAACTTCAACAGTATGGCTCTGTCCACAATATAGCCTTTTGAAAGGTATGTTGTTAGTAACTTCTCGTTCCGGTTATGGATCACTGTCTAAACACTTGATTTCTGGAGTCATTAGGAGGTTGTCTGCATTCAATCAGTTTGATTTGGAAAAGAAGGACCAAAACTATATGAATGTCTTATAATGAAATTTACCTGTTAATTTTTGTTTTGTTGTACCACTATTCCTATGTTTGATTTTGCACAGTGTAAAATGACATAATCATAGATTGCTATGGTTTTAGGCTGTATATACAGTAAAAACTATGGGTTGTAAATGTTTGGGGAAATTCCTATGGAAAAAAGAGAGCTATGTAGAAGAACCTCTAAAAAGGTCAATGTGCATGCCCAAGGTCTTTTGAGATTTAAGTGTGTAAATTTTCTTTTAGCTTACACGAAATAAAATAATTTAAAAGATACATATATATGTGCATATAGTCTGCTATCTTTTTATAGAGAATGTGTACGTAAGTCATGTTACTGTTGACGGTAAAACTGATGCACACTGTATTAACAGCAGAATCTTCTGATTTATATTGCACAGTGCCAGAAAACACGGCTWTCTGAGTTCTGCACAAGGAGAAGTCAGACCTCTCTTCAATTGTCCTGTCTTTTTGAATATGTTATGATACAGTCTTTTATTTCTGCCTCTGACTTGCCTTCTGGATTATAGGGCCTTATGGCTCAAGACACGTTGGTATTTTGTGTTAGCGGCTTCTTCAGAGTAATTGGCAATACTGAACTGTGTTTAAAAAAAAAGATTAAGGTGAGAAAGGATAAATGGTTTTGCATAGTTCCCTGTTAGAGCTAAAAATGTTTATGTATTGTACACTTAAATTTCCTAATGTGTTAGYTTGTACTGTAGCTCTTCCAGCAACATCTCTTCAGTGCATATGGGTGGACTGTCTGCGGGTAAGGCATGCTCTGAGTGCTGATGTTTCTTCAGGATGCTTTGCACGAGCATAGACTCTCCATGTCTAACCTTAACTGTGTGCACAGCTACTTAAGTGTTCAGTAGTCACCGCCAGTTCATCAGGTAAGACCTAGTTCTGACAAATTTCCAATATATTCCTTATCTCCTCTTTGAGTTCTTGGTTGTCTGTCAGCACTTGGGTCAGCAAAGATAGGGTTCAAGTTCAATATCGTTAGCTGAGGAGCTGAAATGTTGTCCTAGGCAATCCTCTTGAAATATGCTCGAGATTAGTGCTGCTGTTCCACCTTTGTGAAGACAAGTGTTTCAGTGAGCGGGGGCTACTCAGAACATAAAGAGCAGCTCCCACTGTTGTGATAAAGAAGTTTGTAAAGCCTAAACTGTTTTCTTTGCTTTTTGATTAGTGCTGCAGCATACAATGCTGTGGCATAAAACTATACCCTTTTGTAGTTGAAAGGGTTTATGCAAAAGCCATCTGCTTTACCATCTATCCCTCCAAAATTTAGAATCGCTGCTTCTGCAATTTCATTACAGCACTGTCTTCATGCCTGTTTCACCTCAAAATTAGCTTCAGTGATCTCACGGGTTTATTGTAGTGTTTTTCAGTGCAACTTATATGTGATTTAGTTCTGGTAGTGGGTTGCTGTGGGTTAAAATGAGTCCTTTTGTTATCAGAGCTGTAGCATGTCCCTGAGAGGCAGAGTAGTGGTACAGTCACTGTGCAGAGCTGTGGCTGTTGTTTCAAGGAGAATACGTTTGGGAGCTGACTTCATGATCCTTGTCTGGCAGCAAGTGGACTAAAGTAGTAAGGAGAGATGGGGGTAGAAGTGCCAGCTGCAAGTTGATCTTTAGTCTCCTCACAATTGCCTCTAGAGGCAGCTGCCCATTTGTCTTCCAAGTCTCCAAATGCAGTACTTGTGGCTCACAAACATGGGGGAGGGAGGAGAAATGGCAGGGGAAAAGGAGGTTTCTACTGAGGCTGATGCCACAAGTCTTGTCAACTCTGGGATGGACAGACAGGCTCTTCTGCCTCTCTCCTGGCAGCTTTCTTCTTACACAGAAAGTTTTGTCCAACAGGTCTGGCTACTTAGGGATATCTTTCCATGCTCTTCCTATTGATGCAGCATCTCCTGTCTAATTTAATCTTGCCAGTAAGTTTATGGGCAGGATAGTAACTGATACTTTCCGTGCATACATGTTGCTATGCACTGTCATCAGTCATGTCGATGTGTATCACATTCACTTGAGAGCCAGTGTCGTTTAATGGTTGAGGTGCTTTTGTGCACATCCAGCAGAAGCTGCAAGGGGCCTTGGTTAGGATGCAACTGTCAGAGTTGGAATGTGGCCGTAAAACAAAGTCCAAGGCTGCTACTGTGAAGAGTGACGAAAGACCCCGAATAACTGCRAAAAGAGCTGGACTCTGACTGTGTTATCCAAAAGACTGCACTCTGACACTCAGTGGTTCAGTACTGCCTTACAGGGAGCACTACCACCTGCTGCAGGTGTTTAAGTGCTCTACTTCCCTTAGTACTTGAAACTCCTTTAAGGCCTCCTCAGAATATCATTAGCTTGACAGATTCGTTTTAAGATCCCAAAATAAAGTTTACAAATACCATATACAGAAACCCTCAAGTGCAATATATACTAAATTTATAAAATGTGCCGAAGTTAACCCTTCATTGCATTGGATTGTTGTATGTAATTTTACCAGGTAATGAAATTACTGTGTGTAAAGGAGTTTTTTGGTGGTAGTTTGATTAGGACCACTGCACTCCAATTGGACTTCATACAATGTGAAAGACCTCTCAGTATGTGCAAGATGGATCAGCTTTGGCCCAGCCACTGACTTCTAAGTGTACCTATTTTATGCCAGTCCTGTACCTCTTTATCTGTAGAGATCATTCTCTTTTAAATTTTAGAGCATTCTGAAAATACAAGGTAACTGCAAATTACAATACACTCAAAGTTCACTTGAATATAACTTATAAAAGCATATGGCATCTAATAATTGCATAGTACCCTCTAGGACTGTCTGCTGCAGAACCAAAGAAGTTTTCATAATCTAGTATCTATTCCTTCATATTCCTTAGGTGAACTTGGAACGTGAAAGGACGAAGGGAGAAACCAGCTCATTCAAATCCAGAGTGCTAAAAGCAGGGTGAGGAGGAGCTGAAAGAAAATATAAGGCAAGATTYGGAGAAATCTCTGCATAGGGCAAGCAAGAGGATGGAGCAGGACCTGGAGCGTAGGTAGCTGGATAGCTATAGAAAAAGCTAATGATGAAGTGGAGATGAACACAAGGCATGAGAAGCAGGGTCATTTGAAGAGAAGATAAGCCTGGATAGATCGCAGGTGCACAGACTATGCCTACTGGCAGCTCTTCTCCAAAGCCTGCAATTGAGCTTCAGAGACTCAAGTCTCTATTACTATACTGCAGAGAAAATGCATCAAACCCATTTGATGTGTGCAGGTTGCACGTATCACARCAGCCTGACACTGCTATCAATTTTTTTTTTTTTTAGAGACCTGGAGCTGTTTTAACCCAGCTCCTAGTGCATATACTAGCACTGATACAAGTCCAGATGTTAGAAGACCTCTTTGAAAAGTAATTTTTATGTAAGAAAGTACATTACAAATCTGCACCAGAGGTATAAAATCACATTGTCAAAAACTAAGCTCAGCTGTGTTTTGGAACTGCACAACCTTATGTGCTGTAATGCATCTGCAGTATGACAATCTTTACTTATTTACCATACTGCCTTCACTAGGTTCTTGTGAACCAGGTTCTTTTTCCCTGCACAAATTTCTTCTTTGCTTGAATCAGCATAGTGTAGTGAAACTCTTCTCTGCAGAGCCCCTGCTTCATTTAGCTCAAGCAAAAAGGTGTCCTTAAGTGCAAACTACAGAGAAGTCCCAGTGAAGTAGTGATTCTCTCCTGGCTTGAAGTGGCTGGCCATGGCAGGGATTTCTGATGGAGGTCATTTGTGCCACTTGTGCCCAACAGGAGTTGCCTGATACGAATTTGGAGAAATGCTAATTGCTCATGAATGTTGCTTGAGCAATATGGAGCTTTTCTCCTTTTATGTACAGTAAGGGCTCTGCAAAATCGAAGTTAGGTGCACGTACTAGGCACTCAGAACAACTGGAGCTCATGTTTTGACCTTGTCATCTTGTTCTTAAACTTGTAAGATACATTGTTATTCCTGCATTACAGCAGGGTTGAGGAGATCAACTCTATTTGATATGCTGTGCTCATCTTCGTAATTTGTCAGCAGTGACTAGGAAGCGTGCCACTGATACAGGTGCCACAAATATCTGAAGGGCATAGGAGAACGCCCACTGTCTTCTGTATGAATTTGCTATGTGACCACCAAGGAGACATTATATTCCTAGTTTAGGTGTGCTGAATCTTCTTCCTTGGGTCTGTTGATTTTCCTGGGATCCTACTCATGTAACATTAGAGCAAATACCCAGCAGAGGTTCCTAATACTCCACTCAATTTAGAAATTGTGTTGGATGCCTTAAATAAGGCTTATGACTACACATTGAATGTGAAGGAGCAAAAAAGTGTTTCTTATTCTACTGAAAGAGGCCATGGTCCTGTGAAAAACAAAATAATGAGACTGTGTAACTAAGGACTGTGCTGTAAATCAAAGGGAAGTCAAATTAAGGTGCCATAGGTATTTTTGAATGTTCGGCTAAGTGGACTTGATCCATATTTGCATGGTTAACTCCAGGTCGAGCAAGCAGATCCCCACGGAATGGAAGTAGGTTTCCTACTGGGATTATTGTCACTGTGTGAGCCTCACCTCACATGTTTAAAGCAATGGAATTATTAAATGAGGAAGGAGGGGAGATAGAGGGCTGTTTCAGCCCAGCTCCGCAGCCTTGTCTGTTCTTTTGTCTCTGCTTTTCCAATGAAATGTGTCTCAATTGTTTTTAAATCTTTAAGCGATAAAACACTTGGTGTTTTTTTCTCTCAGACGGCAGAGAACTGCCCTGAGCACAGCTACTGAAGCCAGGTGTGGTTTTCAAGACAGCCTTAGCCTTATAAAGGCAGGAAGTGTTGTCTCGCCTGAGCTAGTCTTCAGACCAGCAGTTGTAAGGTATTACACAAGGAGAGAAAAGCAAGTTCCTTGGGTCAGACCTTAATCTAACTGACCTTCAGCTGCTCAGGAGGAAGCCCGGTAGGGAAAGGAGGTGTGAAACAGCACTGGATATTCATGGCCTTGTGCCATAATGCAAAGAGCGCTGCAAATTTTACTGTAATACAAGCCCTAAAGAGCAGTGAGGTGTTCGGCTGCTTCCTAGTGAGTCATGCTGCCAGACCTGGCCTAGCTCTGCTGAGTAGTAAACCCTTTGGGCTCGTATGTTATCTTGGGGTGAACAGTCCCCCCCAGGCACTTTTGGTGGCATTGTCATGGCATCTTGTGCCTCTCTGAGGAATTTACCTGTGCTAGAGTCTAGTTCTAGTAGTAAAAGAAACAGGTAAATTGGTTCTTCCAGTGCTAGTCCAAACTCAGTCTGCCATTAGTGACTGCCAGCAACTCTTCAGATGAGGTCTAGAGCCTATGCTCGTGTTATTTTTTTTTTATTTTTTTTTTATTGTTTTTGTTTTGTTTTTTGAGTTAGGCTATATTCTCTGATTCCCTGTCCTGCTTTTCTTCTGCTTCACCCCAGATCTTCCCTTTCCTCTGGGTGAGGAGAGAGGAGTGGGTATCCTGGAAATCCCCATTGCTTTCTACCCCAGTGGTTCCCCTTCTTATCTGGTGCCTGTTTAGCAGTGATACCCTTCCTGTCTGGAGTGGACCAGCCATTTTAACTCTTTCCTCTACCAGAGAACAGAAATACACATGTATTGAACATAGTGATGTGACAGTATTCTTCCACCTGACATCAAGGGAGAAATAAATCTACAAAGAGCAACAGGCTGTTTTAAACCAAACTACCTCTGATTTTTTACCAAGCTGTAGGGAACATAATAACGACTAGATCTTAGCTAGTGGGTGACTTAGATGGCTTAGCTGTGAGATGGGTACTCTTGGTTTTGCTTTGTTACTTTTTTTTAAGCAATTAACTAAGAAGTGAAAATTTTCCTGCTCAGTTCCCCAGTGATATTTCTAATTACTAATTTCAATCTACTCTTTTAGAGCTCAAAAAAAAAACATATCGAGAGGACAGTCCTGCTGCTCTTGTCACACAACTTCATCCCAGCTTGCTTTTCCRAAGTCGGTAGGGAGCTACATGGTCAGAGAGGCAGGTTGATGTATGGTGGGATCTGCAGTAAAAGGACGCACCTGGTTATTGCAGCGTTAGCTCTGTCGAGCATCTGTTCTCATGTCTCCTTGGGCTGTTACTCCGGTGTACAGAGTTGTAAAATTTACTGAATCCTAAGTTTTGCAGTGGTTGGACCTCATTTCTCCCATCTTTTTCAACTGAGCAAGGAAAAGATGCGAAGAAAGTATGTGGGAAGAACAAGTGAATGCCATCAGCTGTATATGGACACACTCCACAAATAATTGGACTCCTGGTTTTCTTACTCCTTTATGCTCACTGATCCAGGAACTTCATAGAAAACTAGGCAAAAAATGTAGATGGATCTCTTCCTAAGCTCCTTCAGCTCTTCATAGCAGTTGGAGAAGAGTGCTCAGAGCAGATTGCATTGGAGCTTAGAGTGGAGCAGAAAGCATCTAACATGCTCCTTCAAAAATGCAAAGGTTGGCTCCAGGTTTATAAGGTGTTTTCTGATTTCATTTGGCTCTTAAGCTAAAATGAGCCTTAGTGCAAATACAAAAATCTGACTGTTTTGGAAACAAATTGAAAACAGACATGAAGTGTCCCCCCTAAAATCCTTTCRAACTGCCCCTCTTTCTCCTCCTCCCCAGTCCCAGGTCTCATCAGATCTTTTGTGCAAATCTTGGCAGCTTGGAYTTGAAACCTGTTTGCATGAGAATTCTACTATCAAGTAGAGGTTTTTTATGACAATGTTATTTCACTGAGTGCAGGGTCTGTGTTTTCATTAGAAGCACTAAAGCCTTTTGTCACTTAGTTAAAGCTGAAATGAGTTAAAAATCACCACGCAGCTGGCGATGGGTATTCTGCAGCTGTTAGGACTCTTGCAGGTTACTCTGCTTTCTCTTGGACTGAGCTGCCTCGCTCTGACAATGGCAAAGTGAGCAGTTGTACGGCTGCTTTGTGCTCTTAGGCATTCAGTTTTCCCTTCTTTTTGACGGTGTGGGTTTTTTTTTTTCAATTGTTTTATTTTGTTTTTGGTTTTTGTTCTCCTTCCCCTGTTTTTCCACCTATCTTGTTTGTGTGCTCTGCCAACTTCCCTCCTCTTTTGGCCAAGGAGGGAGGGAGCTGGGTGGCAAGGAAGGAACAAACAGCCGTCCTTCAGGCTTCGAATCAATGCATTGCCTTGGCAGGCTGGCAGCGTGCGTTTAGCATTAGGAAAGCCACTCTTTAATTCAGGAGACTGCCTGAGCCAATTCTCCCCCAGCCCTGGGCCAAAGAGGTAGGGAGTTCAGTCCTTTCCAGCTTGTAGGACCATGGGGCTGGCACAGACTCATTCGGTTTCCATTGCTTCACTCATGCAGTCCACTGCAGGATGGTGCTGGCACTTTGGAGGTTAGCGGGTCTCTGAGAACAAGAGAAGTTTTGTGGTGCACGTACTTGAATTCCTTTCTCTTGGTGAAAGTCACCTCCTGCTGAGGTTGGGTGCGGATGTAGCAAGGAGATCTGGATTTTCCAATTGAAGAAGGCCAAGCCCCACTCATGTTAAACCTGTGAGTTGAACAAGGTTTAAGGCAATGAGCCAGCCAAGCTCAGCTCTTTGGGTGCTGTTAGTACTGTCATTCCACTAGGCTTGTGTGGGCTATGTCGCAGCCTGATGCATCAGGACCTGTCCCTAGACGGTGAGTGTCTCAAGCCCTGAGTGACTTCTGCTGGAGTTACAGACTTTACCACAGTCCTGGGGATAAAGATGACCTTTGTCTTTGCCTTCTGAGATGTGTGCGGATCCCCTTGCAGTTTTTCTGTAAACTGCATAGAGGTTTTGGCTCTGCTGCACTGCTGTTTTACTTGTTGTGTTGTGCTGTGTTACCTGCTGGAAGATGCACTGAACCCACAAGAAAAAGTGGTCGGATCAGAACAGGGCTGATGCATATTTAAACTGGACTCTCGCTTGCATGAGACACTAGTGAGCGCGACTTACTGCTGCCTGTGACAACCTAATGGCCACAGAGCACTGGAGAGAGAGTCTGGGACTTGCTGCCAGCCTGTTCTAAGTGCTCGAAAGTGCGTTTTGATCTCAAAGACGTGAGTGGGGGGTATTGCAGCTGAAATCTCATTAGCAAATAATAGACCTTGTGTGCAGAAATCCGTCTCGCTAACATCTTGGTCTTTTTTTGCTACTTTTGATTAGCAGGATTGGAAATTCATCATTTTGCAAGTGTGAACACTGTCTCACTGCCCTGATTTACAAGTGATAGTGGAAAGAGCAGTGACATACAGGGGCAAAGGAGTATTTCACTGTGTTTGAGGAAGGGTTTTTGCAAGTTTCTAGATACTGCTGCTAGAGAAGTTCCTTTTTGATGGAAACAGCAGTTGCTATCTGCAGCAGCAGGATTTGAAAAATAGATATACCATTAGTAAGACAGCAGATCTCATTAAGCTGCAGAAAGATAGATTATTGGGAAAAGTACTTCTCTGTCAGGTGCTCTATTGTTTTCTCCGTGATTTTGGAGTTCTAATATCCTCCTACAACCTGCTATGGCATACTGCTAAGTGGCCTCCAAATCAATATTAGTCCACAAATCTGAGCACTTGGAAGGTGATGACATCACTCTTGGCAATAGATTAAGAGCAAAATAATGTAATATTATACCTTGCTGCCCCAAATTAAATATTTCCCTCTTCAGAAGAGTAGCCCTGCTCCCTAAATTCTAAGGAAGTTTCTCAAGATGCTGCTGTGCTTCAGGCAGGGACAGATTTTGCTGTGTGGCTGAACAGTATCAGGCATTCAAGGAACTCTAGGCAGTACGGTAGCACCTGCGTACCCGTTACAAGGTTGGTGAGGGGGAGCTGTACAGCCTCAAGATTGCATCATGTTATATAGGTGTACGTGGTGTCCTGTATTTTGCTTTTGGGAAAGTTAAAATACTGGAAGATGAGTCACGATAATACCGTTAGCTCCAGGGAGGCTTTCCTCGTGTTTGCTGGGTTGTAAATGAAGGTAGACTTTGCAGACATTGCGAATGGCAGAGGAGTTGTGATTGTGAGGAGCTCCTTTAGCAACTCTCCAGAAGCAGGAACAGAGCTTGTTTCTCTTTTTAAGAGGTGAGTGAGTTCTGCAGTGACAACGGTGTGACAGACAGAATATGGCAAAAATGCGCCAGGACATTTTCTCTGAGACTGCTTCCCCGCAGTGAGTCTAGTGCTGACTTCCTTGGAGCAGAAGCATTAGAGCAAAGCTAAAGCAGAAGGGAAATACTTTGACTGATGTATTAGTAGGGTCTGTTCCATCTTTGGTCTGTCTTGTTCTCTTGTTTTCTGCATACATTGCTTATTTTCATCTCCCTGGGTACTTCTCCCAAGATTTCTTAGCTCATTTGTGTTTAATCTTCCCTATTTGTCTACAGCCCAAGTTGCTCTAATCTCTGCAGGTCACCGTGCAGTTTGCATGTCTGTTACTCCTTGGCTGTTTGCTGCAATCAGCACATTTGATCGTGGTTGAATTTACATCAAAGAAACACCTGACAAAGAACAGGCTTGATAATAGGCTCTAGTTTCTTCTCAACAACCCAAACAGGTAGAGGCGACAAGGGAACTCTGGCAGGATCACAAGGGAGTTCATGCTCTACTTTCAAGGCGGCGTGCTTTGCTCTCCTGCCTGTCAGAGCCCTGCAGGCCCCACGGCTGCTGTGGAGTCCCCAAAACAGAGCGGCCACAAAAAAAAAAAGGGAAGACAAGGCAGAGAGGTAGGCCAGGCTGCTCTGCTGTAAGACTAACCCGCAGGTGGCAAATTCCAATTAACTAGAGATGGGGAAAAAAGACTCTCCTCCTGGTGGTATTGTAGCGGCAGCAGAGCAGCTCACAGATTGTAGCTGCCCTTTCCCCTGCGAGGAGAGTCACCTCAAAATGCCACGGTCGAGAGAAATGCTACAGTCACAGCGTGATTGTTTCCTGCTTCTTCACAGTCGCTCCGAGAAGAGGCTGACGGATTCTAGACTGGATTCTCTAGTCTAAAACACTTTGCTGTAAGTCTCAAAATAGAGTGTTGCGTTTGTTTTAATTTACGCTTCACAGACCTTTTTCCCTGTCTGCAGGGTTCTGCGAGGAACTGCTTTCGTGTAATTATCATGCGTAGTTGTGTATGACTATATACACGTACATATATGTGCAGCTGAGAGGAAAGCTAAATCTCCAAAAATCTGTGAGGGGAGATTCGGAGCAGAGAGATGTCTTCAGTGTCTCCTCACCTGCTTTTTGTTCCTCTGAAGCAGCACAGAACAGCAGCTTTAGGGCAGAGCGGGGAACACACCAGAGGCGTGATCCAGGAATAAGGGCAGGAGTGCCTGTCGGGAGCTCGCCGCAGCATCTCCCCTCCTGGGATGCAGCTCTAGGACCACAGAGATCCTGGAGCTTTGTCCCACTCCCTCCTTGGTCTTCATACGCCTCTGCACAGATCCAAGCTTTCTTATTCTTTAWCTCAGGTAATAAGCAACTATGGAAAACCTGGAGATGCAGTGGGTGCTGTAGATTGAGGAGGGACGGGATGAGATCCTGTCCTCTTTTTTATTTATTCCTGTCAACGTACAGCGCCCAACTGTGCTTTAACTAATGTGACTTGAGCAGCCCTTTCCAGCACTCGAGCAGTGAGGAAAGGAGCCCATTTCCCAAGATTATCTCTATCCTGCAGTATCATCAGGAAGGAGAAGACTGCTGGAAGGAGAGTTGTGGAAAAGAAGCAGTGGCAGATCGGGAGAAAAGTTGCTTGGGGGCAGAATTGGTGGCTGGAGCGACTTGGTTCCATCAGAGCTGGGACAGCCCTCCAAAACCTCATCTGCTGGATGGAGACACCCTTTGCCTGCCCTGCTGCTTGCCTCTGTAACACCCCAGTTGGCTGGCTGTAGTGCTSATGGCACCTTTAACCCCAGAGCAGTTGGCTATTTCAAAACAGAATGAAACAAAACAASAAAACCTGCCAGCAGTGTTATTTAGGGACTCTGGTATTCAAGTGAACCTGTTCTCTCATGATAAATGAAAGCCCTGGCTACTTAAATATTGCTTTGGAGTTTGCACTTGGAAGGCTACGATTTCATGGCAATGTGTTGTGATTTGAGGTGTTCCAACTTCTGCTTTTTTTATTCTTTTTTTAAAAGAATGGTTCAACTTTAATTCCCAGAAAACTTCAGTAACTTTAGAAAAGTTAGCACGAGAGTGATTTGGCTAATACTATACATATTAAATATTCAAGAATTTTTGATGGAGGTGGTCCTTTTTCTCTTTTTTGTCTTTCAAGAATTTCTCTTTCTCCATTCCGACTTTACTTCCCTTAGGCTGAGGCCATGGCATGGTTTCTCCTTAGCAGTCGTTATCGTCCTGCGGAAGCAGTCGGCAGCGCGCCCGCGGGCTGTGCTGTCCTCAGCCACGGGTGCTCTCTTAAGCATGACTAAGTAACAGACGTACCTAGATTCAAAGCCACCTTTAGTGGTGAGCTCTTAAACAACTCCCAGCTGCTTTATTTATTTATTTTTACTGCTTTAAAACCAGGCTTCGGTTTGATATTTGAAATACCTGCTCTTTGCTTTCTCCCATTCCTCCTGAGGAGTTTGGTGGGATGTCTGGAAGCTGTGAGTTATGAAAGCAGGTGGTGTTAAAGCCTGGGTTAACTTAAAAATACAGCAATTAGAAAAAACGTGTTGCCTTGCTGGCTCTTCTTCCCTGGTACGTGGAGCCATCATATTCTGAATGAAAACATCGAGCGAGAACAAAGCAGTAGATAAATTATCTCTCTGCCTGGGCCCAAACGAACATCCCCGTTCTGTCCCCGATTCACGAGAGCAGAGCTCTCCAGTAGCCCAGATTGAAACTCCTGAGTCGAGGGGGCTGGGAGGCATCGGGCTTTCTCCGCATACAGATGCCTTTTCTTCTTCCTTTCACCCTGGCATTTAACTCCTTGCTGCCCTGCGTCTTGGCGTATGCTTGCTGCAGAGGTAAACGCAACTGTGGAGCACAGAGCAGATGACAAATAAGCAGAGGCTAAAAATAAAACAAATTGGGAAATGAAACGAAAGATCCCAGCGTAGCATGGTATTAAATCCTTGAATTGCATTAGTCTGAGTGGAAAGTCAGAACCTGTATCCAGAGATTAAAAATAACGCTGCCTTTGTGAGAGTAGGGAGAATGCCCACTAATTACTGGTTTACACGAGAAACGCAGAAACATGCTGAAAAAACTGGCTCCCAATACCAGTTGCTGTATCATAATCTCCTGGCTCCTTTCTTGCCTCGCTAATAAGAAGTAAGACTAATTTAACTTTTACAACGTCCCAAATCTGTGGCTATGCAATTCGGAGACTTAATAAGATTCTCCTGCCAAGCCAAGAAAAGCTTAGTGGTTTTTTGCTTACTTTCTTCTTCTAGGTTTCAGTTTCAGGACATCTGTGCAGTGGCAGAGACTCCCCCCCCGCCCTTGCCCCTGTATTTCATCAGGATTACTAACGTCTCTGATTATATGTGTAAATTGGTGGTACTGGAGCTGGATAAAATCTCTGGCATCTTTTTTTAGAAAAAAAAAGGCTCTTTTGAGACTTGCCAATTTTTTCTTCTAGGGAGAAAATAAAAAATTTGTTTTCAGCATATTGAAAATGAAAGACTTCAAGATTTTCAACTTGAGGCAACTTTTCATTTTTAATTATCTTTGGAGCTTGCTTTTGTGAAAGGCTGAAGTCAAAGTGAAACATTTGTTTCAGTTGACCCCAAATGAAGTTTTTTTTCCTCACTTTTTTCAGGATTGCCAGTGAACCGAAAAATCAGTTATTCACCGAGCTTTATATACCATATACTGATACAAACTTCAGAGCACCCCGGTGACTGTTTATGTAGTGCAGCTGCTGCTAAGCTCTCCATTTATATGTTGGTAAATTATTATGCTTCTCAGGGTTGCAGGAGATAGTAAACCATCAGTAAGCGCCTGTTTTTTTTCCCCCTTTGGCTAACAAGGAGGCAATGTCTTACAAAATACATTTCTAACTTTATTCTTGCTGCACGGCAGCTATTAGCTTTGTGGGCTGATGTACAGTTGCAGGACCTGTTTTATGCAGAAGGCTGCACGAGCCTCTTTGGAGCCTTTTGGACTGCGTTGGGAGAAAGGTGCTAGGCGTTAGGAAACGTGCTAACGCAACGGCGCTGAGCTCGGTCGTACTTCAAAAGATCAGTGCAGTAAGGAAGGAAAGATAAAGTCTCCAATCGCAGGGTCAACCACAGTCAAATACCATGTTTGAAATGTGCTTGCTTTATGGTTACTTTGGGTGATAGATGCATGAAGCTCTTTAAAACAGGCTGTTTTAACCCTTTCCAGCAGAGCGTGTTTCCCTGGTGTAGGTGGTTGTCTTCACCCGGTACGGGGCATTCGGGAGCGGCGGAGCCAAACCGCCTGGCACGTGGGAGCTGTGGGAGCAAATTCCGGATCCGTCCCTGCGCGACGGRCACAAACGCTGGGCCAAAGTTGTCGGTCGCTTTGCCGGCGAGTCTCGCTCGCCTGGCGCGGGCTGCAGGGGAGGCGGGAATCGCGCCAGGCGCGGGTTTGTTCCTGCCGTTGGTGAGCTCAACCTCGCTGCGTCTCGGGTGAAGGCGCTCGGCTTCCCCAGCGGCGCGGCGAGCGAGCTGGCGGCGGCGGGATCCCTCGGGGCYGCCGTGCCCTGGAGAGCTTCCCAGCGGGGGCCGCAGCGCCTGGTGCTGAGGGGCCAGCGGGCCCCTTGCCCGCGAGCCCCTCTCCTTTCCCTCGCTGCCCCGGGGAGCTGTTTCCTGGGCTCCCGTTTGCTCCCCGGCCGCCGGCSCTCGCGCGGGAGGCAAGCCGGGGCTGGCTGCCGCTGAGCCGTCCCCAGGCGTCCCCGCGGCCTGGCGCCTCCCGCTCCCTTTGCCTTCCCCCTCCCGCCCGGGGTTAGTCAGTCCCCGCGTGTCTCTGCTCCCGGGTGTGGGACCTGGAACCGGTTGAACCAATCCGTAGCAAATGATTCACCGGCCGCCTTTCGGCCCTCGCTCTCTTCCTGGAGYGTCTGTCGGCAGCTTGCAGTTTTTCGGCGCGCGCGAGCCGTCGCTCCGCATCGCCGCTGTCCCCAGAGCCCCGCAATGCGCTGGGGGCTGCCCAGGCCCCCGGCCCGGGTGCACAAACCGTGATCTGAATAATCATACAAACTTCTGCAACTCGCCCGGGATGTCCTGGAGCTGCTCCGGCGCTGCTGGCGGCGGTGGCCCAGGCGGGGGTCCGGGCAGCGCTGGCCTGGTGCAGGGCGCTGGTGTCCCCCGCGCCGGAGACGGCGAGCGGAGCGCACTGCGAGCCCGGCTCCTGGCCTGCTCCTTCCCTGAAGCCCTCTCCTTTGCAAGGTGGGAGCAACCAGCTCCTGGAGCAGCAAACCCAGTTTTCCCTCCCCTGCTAAGACCACTCAAGCCATTATGGCTGCAGGGGTGGTTTTGAGTCAAGGTGCTCACAAAGTTTCTTGGGGCAGGAACTGGCCAGAGGAGCTCTGCCCCGGCTGATGCTTGAGCCAGGCTGCCTCGGGCRTGTGGCCGCCGCGGGCTTTGCTTTCTCCCCRCTGGCGGCACTAGTTTAGCTCMGCTGGTCAGAGCGTGGTGCTGATGGCACTAGGGAGTGGGAGGTGGGGCGGCCGCCGGCTGCCGGAGCCGTTGGAGCTCAGGGGAAGCCGCAGAAGGGGTGAGAGCCCGGGCCAGGCCCGCGTCTTGCCACCTGAGCTGGAGTATCTCCGTGCCACGGTGCCCCAGGTGCCGGCCAGCCCCGCTGCACATTTCTTGGGTGCAGCCCCCACATCCGTTTGTGTCTCCCGCTGGGGGATGTGGGTTTGGGTCCAGGCTCTGCTCTCGCTTTCGTGCAGCGACAGCTGAGCTCGGGCAGTTCAGCTCTCGATCTCCCCTACCCCGGCGCAGCCTCAAGCCGTGTCCTCACGGCCTGACGCGCGGAGGTTCGTGCTCATTTCGCTCGCAGCCTGGTCGAAGGCAGGGCGCCCTGGTGCACCTACGCCGGCCGGTCGCGCTCTTTGCAAACGGAGTTACGGGACCCGTGTTGTCCGCGCTGGGGCTTGGCGCTCCTTAGGGGTGGGAGGAGAGCTCGTCCTTGCTCTGCAGCCGGGGGGCGGCCGGCAGAGGCGGAAACAGCTCCCGGTCCCGGTCGAGAGCGCTGAGGCAGCCCGGCCGAGGCAGGCGGAGCGGCCAGCCGCCGCAGCCGGCTCTGCCGGCGGGATCGCGTGGCACAGGACGGTTCTGTCCTCACGCGAGCGGTGGAGCAGCGTGCCSGGGAAGGCAGGCCTGATGTTGCCCTGCCCGGCGTGGTCTGCCAGCAAACTTCCAGGGCTTCGTAGCTCGTTTGTGGGTGTTTTTCTTTTTTCTTCCCCCCCTCTCTATTAAATGCAGTTTGGCACAAGCACAAAATCCAGGTCATCCCGCTCGCACCAGGAAGGGAGACTTAAAGGCAGCAAGTAGTGAAGGCCGTAGGCCAAACTGCGCCAAGGAGGGAAAGCGAGGGGAGGAGCGGTGGGAGGGGGAGGAAGCCCTGTGAATAGGGGGAAAAGGAGAGGAAAYGGGGAGAGGAAACCAGTGAGGGGAGAGCAGCAAGCGGTGGGTGAAGCAAGACCGTAGCGGCGGGGAAGAATGAAAGGAAATCCTTGCAGAAATTGGGGATTTAAAACCTCTTCCTTCTCATGGGCGATGCGCCTTCCCCTAGCAYGTGCTCTAGGTCTGGAGATGTTTGGGGAGGGATCAGCTGGGTATTTGGGGCTTAGCTTTGGGGGGAGGGAGAAGGAAGGGGACCCAAAACAAAGGCCCCCCGCCAGCAGCCCCTGGAGCACGGATCCTTGAGGAAGAGCTCCAGAAGCTGCCGTGCCTCCAGGCCCCCTCCCTCTCSCCGTAGCTCTTCCGAGGGGAGGGGAGGACAAAACGCCATCTCKCTTGGCCTCCTGCCACCCGCTGAGGCGGTTGCTTCAGAGGGGAGAGGAGCCGAGGCAGCTAACGCGCCCGAGGACTGGGCAGGGAGGAGAGGAGCCGGCGACGGCGTGAGCGGGGCCCTGGGCTCGTCGCAGGAGGAGCCCAGAGGAAAAGGGTGTCGGGGGCGCAAAGCGGGTGCGCGGGTGACGCCGCTGGCTGCGCGGCTTGGGGAGCGCCAGTGGGCCCCGCTCGGCCGCGGCGCGGAGAAGCTGCGCGAGGCGGCGTCTCTGGCCAGGGAGCGTTTGTCAGGCGCTTTTCCCTCCCCGGTGCGCCCGGCGACGCCGAGACGGGCTGTGCTGGGAGCGCGCCCCTTTGGCCTGGCCAGGGCCGGCAGCTCCCGCCTCGCTGGCAGCGTGCACGCGCTTCGCCCCCAGCCTGGCTCGGAAGCGGGGCGCGTGGGCTGGAGGCGAGCAGCCCCCTCCGGGCCGAGGGCGGTGGCAGGCGCGTGGTGGGGCAGGGCTGCTGCCGCGACCGGGACGCCTGCTCGAG
>NW_028186375.1:720778-722146 GCF_003343005.1 Rhea americana | reverse complement strand
GCCGCTGCCGCTGCGCAGCGCGAGGCCGGCGCTTCTCGGGCGCCGGGCTGAGCGAACCAGCGAGGAGGCCGGCGGCTGGCGCCCCACGGGTGCAGCCGCAGGGCGCGAAGTCACRGAGGGGCTCAGGAGCGCCTTGCTGATTCCCCCCAGCCCTGCGGACCCCGTCGCTCGACAGCCGTCCCCCTCCCGGGGGAGCAGGAGCGCAGAGMGGGCGGAAGCTCCCGCAGTTCGGGATCCCCTTCGTCGAGTGCCGCGGGCTCCGGAAGCGGGGCCTCGCCTGGGGGTGCTCCCCGGGAGAGGGGCTTCTCCCGCCGGTYTCTCCCCGCTGGCCTCAGGGAGGTAAACGGGGCGGCGGAGCCCGCCGGCCTTCAGCAGCGTCGCCGACTGCTGGGCTCCCGGCTCCTCCCTCCGTGGTGCTGCCGCCGGCCACAGCGGTCCTGCGGGAGGGAGAGGGGCAGGGAGAGCCCCCCCCGGCGCTGCCCCTTGCTCTGCCCTTCTGGGGAGGGAAAGAGAGGAGCCARAACTTATTTTAACTGTTTATTGTATAATATAAAACTACAAAAGTAAGACTGCTCATTTCCATGTACATTTGTCCAATTCTTTTTGATTACAGCCCATACCTACACGTGAATACAGTAATCTGGTTTCAGATGTATATGTCTGTAATATTGCATAGAAAAGGCACAGCTCTAAGGTCTGTGGGAGGGGAGGGAAGGGGAAACACGGCCTTTTTTTTTCTTTTTTTTTTCTTTTTTCTTTTCTTTTTTGACAATAACAAGCCCTGTTCAAACAACCATGCACTGACCATGTCACACTATTTACACCTTTTCCAGGATCTCAGCCTTTACAGGCTCTAATACAGATTACGCTCAGAACTAGATAGGAGTTTAGGTTGGGATTTTTTTTTTTTTAATTTGCAATTTATGTTTTTAAAAAAGGTTCCAGAACTTGCATTAGGCTTATTTTCAGGAAAAGTGCTTTAAAAATGAGCTAATTTCTTTTAAAATGTTCAGTCTCGTTGATTAATAGAAGCACTGAAAGCAACTTGCACAGAAGCAGGATCTTGAACCCTGATGTGTTTTTTTAAAAAAAAAAGAAAAAAAAGAGAAAGAAAAGGAAACCAACCCTGTAACAACAAAAAGTTCACAAGATGCTGGAGTGAATTAAACCGTTTGTCAGACAGGACCCATTACCATTTACTCAATTTAATTGTGATAAAAGTGTAAACTTTGGATTCATAACATCATTGTGTATTTTTTTTTTAAGCAGTTCAGGTTATTAACACACAGCGTCGAGGGGAAAAACCAAATTACCTTTTCACACGGCCCGCGTTTGCTCTTACAGCCATCGCTGCTGGCAGCTGGGGCC
>NW_028186375.1:707131-718973 GCF_003343005.1 Rhea americana | reverse complement strand
CGCCGGGCTCACGGCGGCTCCCCGCCGCCGGCTGCGCGCAGGCGGTGGAGCACGGGACGTGGCTCTAAGGGTCGGGGATCACAGTAGTGCGCAGTGGGGACAGCAGGGAGCAAACGCCTGCGACGCTCCTGCAGAAGCAGCTCCCAGCCCTTTCTTAAAGCACTTCTTTTGTCTGCATTCAGGGAAACCAACTGCAGGCTTATTTGATCCAATTTTCTCTTTGCACCATACACATATAAAACGTTACAACTCTGTATAAAAGTACAAGTGGTTCTTGTACGTCTGAATTATGCAGGAACTATGTGAGCAAATCCTATCAAAATAGCTATTTTTTTGTGTGTATAAACAGCATTTGTTTTTAGAAAAAACAATATCATAAACTGCAGAATCTGTACAAAAATATAAAATAAATTTGGGCAGCAGTTTCTAAACAGCCATGTAAATGCAACACTTACTTACTTAAAGAGGAGCAGGTTAATGCCTCCAAAAGGCTGAATTGCTAAGTCAACCTATACAGGGCTAAAATGGTACTGAGATTATCTAAATAATAAATTTCTTTTACCTCTTGCAATAAAACTTATAGAAAAAATAGACAAATATGCACATGCAATTTACAGCTTTCCCCAACATAATCCTTGTGCTTAGCTTTTACAATTTTTTTTCTTTTGTAATAACATAACATTGTCTACAATACATACTCTTTCCTAAACCAGGGTATTCGGTCTTCCTTGAGGAACCACTTTAAAAAAATACATTAGAAGTGGTCATACATGGATGAAGGCACTCCAACTCTGCTTCAAGCAAAAACTAGTGTGATCCTTTTCTTTGCAAAAAAGGCGAGCAAGGACGCATGCACAGTGCTGTGAATCTGGGGTGGGAGGGACTATGGAAACACTACCAAGTGTATATACTGGTACTTAAAAAAAAAAGAGAACGAGAGCGAGCGAGCGAGTTGCTATATTTTAAGACCCAACAAGCACCTCCATTATGTGATCCAGTTCTGTGAGGTCCATTTTGAAAGGCTGATTTGGAGTTACTGGTTGGCTGCTGTACGGAGCAAGAGTTTTGAGGAGCTCATCTGCGGAGACGGGGGCCATTTTTGAGGCCGCCCCCGTGGCAGATGTGCAGGGGTCAAAATCATACATGGACGTATCAATGTCAGCAAACAGGATATCATCCAGGGTCAAGTCTGTGAGGAAACCTGTGGAAGTCGTGATCTCAAAATTGCCAGGCAGCGAGTCCATGAGCTTYGGCTCCGCCGGTCTGCTCTCCGGGACGCCCTCGGGCTTTTGCACGCTGCACTCGCTGGCGTGGTCTTTCRAGTCGCCCGCTGCGGTTTCGGCTGCTACTGCTACGGCCTCTGCGGAGGTAGGTGCCGGACAAAGCTCCTCGATTTCGTCCAAGGCTGAGGAGAAGCTGTCCTTTACTGGCTGGAGAGCAGGAGGTGGTAGTTTTGTCGGACCGTCGTGCTGGACGGTCTGGGAAGTGCAAAAAGTGTCGTCCTCGAGCAGCGAGGCGGGGGTGAGGCAAGCCTCCAGGGGCGTAGTGCTGACCAGGTCGGGCGGGAGCAGGGGCTGGGCGGCGAGGTGGCTGAACGCCGGCTGCGCCTCCCGGAAGCTGTCGCCCAGCGGGTCGGCGGGCTGCGACGCGGTGACGAACACAGGCCTCAAGCTGCCTTCTTGTTTGAGTTCCTCCTGGATTCGCCTCAACATGTTGTTAATTAAAACTGTCTTTTGCAAGCTTGGCTCGGTTAATGGCCTGTGGTTATAAAGTTTCATAAGGGAAATGTTGAAGATAGTCTGACGCTGTAAGGTGTAAGACACCTTAGAGGGACCGTCAGTGGGAGACACCACTTTGCCTTCCAGCCCATCTTCATGCTCGTCAAACTTCCGCTTTCCTCCTTTCCCCAACATATATCTGCAAGGAAGGAGAAGAGACTTGTGAAGGCAGCAAGGCCGCTCTCGCTCCTGCCGGCAGCGCCGGCCCCCGCCCCGCCGCCCGCGCCCCCTCCGTCCCCGCGCTCCCGCCGCAGCGCCAGGCTGCCCACGGAGACGCGCTCGCCCGCGGCCGCCCGCCCAGAAAGCAGCGGCAACCTCAGCGCAGAGCTCTGGCCCGCGAGTTTTGAGCCCAGCTGAGGTGGTTCGTGCCAAGCGGCTGAGGCAGTGTTACGGCTGGGAACGCGCACATAATGCACCGAGGTTTTTACGACCACATTTCCTTTTTTTATTTTAAAGTGCGTTGGTGGGGAGAAGGGGAGCAGGGTTTCTCTACTTGGAGAAACGTCTCTGCAAAGGCTGGAGATTCAGCTCCGCCGTTCCTGCTGCGGGCGCACCCGACTCCGTGGCTTTACGTGAATGATACGTGGCTTTACGTGGGCTTTACGGACCACGCTACCACGGCAAGAAACGCAGTTACTACGCTCAGCACAGAAGCRGGAAAGTCGCAGATGAAGATGGTCCATCAGGTTGTTTAGCCTCATCTCCCTGATACATTCCCCTTGTCATCCTAGCACCTTCCTCACTCAGGACTACCTCCAGGTCTGGTTTCTTCTGAGGTTGGTGGAGAACAGAAAATTGTCTTAGGGCTTTTTGACAAAGAAAAATCAGCGTGAGCGCACGTGCTTTTCTCGAGGTCAAAGAACCAATTTTGAGGAAGGTCACAGCAGGAATTTTACCAAACTTCCCCAGGATCACACTCATTTCTGAGCTGAGAATAAACCGGGCACTTCAGTCTCCAATACCGTCTCTTCCACGGTGCTGCAGAGCACCCGGTCGGACGAGCCCTGGTTTTGGCACCCGTTGTTTCTGCGGCGGGTCCCCTGGGCTGCACTCGCAGAAGGCCTCGGAGAGCGGGGTGCCCCTCGTCTTGCAGGGCGCACGCTGGCCTTCGCTCGCACATCTCCCGCTGGCAGCGGCGAGGGGCTGCCGGGCAAACCCCGTCCGCTCTGTGCCCGGGATCACAGAGAGCCCCCTTTCGTCCAGGCATCCCTCCCCTGTCCCGTCCCCCCCACACACACCGAACAAAACACAATAAAATGGCACGAGGATTTCTGCCTTAAAAACAGGCAAAAAGTGGAAGATGCTTTCCAGCCCCAGATACCCAGGGGAGAAGTTGCAACAGGCACATAAATAGATTTTTAACCCCAAACCTGACTCCTCTCATAGGAGCTTTATCGTGCGGCTATCTCCTAGCTAACGTCTAGGAGACAAAACTTGCCTAGTCCTTATTTGAGTGCAGCTCCCCGCTCCTCCAGCGGGATCTGTGCCTGCAAAATCACTGCACCAGGCAGGTCTAACCCGATTTGCTCGTCATACCCCGGCCGTGCAGCCAGACAACGTAGCTGAGGATCGCAAACGGCCCCAGGATCGCCCATCAGACCTGAAAGCAAAAGGCCATTGCAGCACAGGAGGCGACAAAAGAAGTCGAGTTTCAACGTCAAAAGCAAACAGCTCYGAAAAGCAGGGTTGGCTGTTAAAGCCAAAATCAGATCGGGCGAAGGAAGTCTTCTCTGGTTAAAAATAAATCCCAAATCCAGATCATTTTCTAGAATATTATGCAATTAGAAAGAGAAAGGCGGGGGGAGGGGAGCGAGCCGCGCGGAGCGGAGGAGCGGGCCGGCTGCAAGCCAAGTTTCCTGGCCAGCGACCAGCAATCCCCGCGCCTGGAATCTCGGGCGAACGGGAACGCCGCCACCGGAGCCCGGCTCCCCCCTGCTCCCCGGCGTCGCCGCCGCGGGGCCGGGCCCGYGGGGCCGGGGCGGGCGGGCGCTTTCTCGCGGCAGCCGTGCTCTCGAGGGACCCGCTTCCTCCTGCTCCCCCCGCCAGCGCGGCGCTAGCCTGGCACGAGCGGAAAAGCCTGCCCGAGCCCGGCACGGCGTCGAGCGAGGCCTGCGTCAGGAGGAGCGCGGGCAGCTTGCTGTCCCTTCCCGCTCTCTCCTGAAGACGTGCCAACGCTCCTTCCGCAACGCTCTATTTAAAGGAGGCATTTTTTAAAGGYTTGGGGACTGCAGGAGGTTTGAAGTGTGTCGGGCTCTGCAAGGAACGTACAAGAATATCCACGGGGCGAAGCAGCCCTTTCCCCCCACGATAAGGGCGGCGGGGGGGAGGCATTCGGGCGGCTGCGCTCAGCCCTCTGCGCGAGATCGCCGATTAATTTGGTCGGGGGACGTTGGCCTGCATTTCTAAAACCCCACGGAGCGGGCTCCTGGGACGCGCGCCRAGGACCGAGGCGCCGGCGTCCAAAGCCTCGTGGGGACGAAGCCTGCCCTCGGCAGAGAGGAGAGGCACGCGCGCGCCTGGGAGAACGGCCCCGCTTCTCCGTCGTGCCTGCGACGTTTCCGCGTGCCACCGCTGCGCCATCGCCCAAGTCTTCGTTGCAAGGGAACTCGGTGCAAGGAAGCAACTGGATATGCAAAGACGGAGGGGAAAAGCGATTTGGTCATTTCACCAAAAAATAAAAAAAAAATACTCTTTAATGTTACTTCTCAAAGGCTTTTCGCAGTTTAGTTTAAAACATCTCTCAAAACTGAAGGCTTTTCTGGGAAATCAATTCCACAAGCCACTAGTCCCTCCCCGCTAATCGAGACAGATGGGAAGGGAAAGAAAGAAARAAAAAAAGAGGAACATCGAGGGGGATGGTGGAAAAGGCTCTTTAAGTCACACTGCCACTTGCATCTTTATGCCACCACCTCAGGCAGGCTAAGGGATGAACAGCTTAAGACAGCAAGTAGCATGAACGCCACAGTTGCTCCAAAAGGCCAACGCGTAGAAACTAACAGGAGAGGCCGACGCAAAAAGCGCAGTTTAAAGCAGGACCGGGGACTTTCTAAAGTCTTGGATAATTAAAACCATGGTGCTTTTTTCAAAAAAAAAAAAAAAAAAAAAAAGCACAGGGGGAAACCCAAGGGAATTAAAGATCAAGCACTAATGGAAACACGCACAAAGCCTCCACGCCGCAGAGCGTTAGGAGCGCACAGGGCTCGCTGTTTAACCCCCCGTCGCAGGCGCAGGCGCGCTTCACCAGGGCGTCTCTGCCCGGCCCACGCTGCAGGCGCTTTCCCCGCCGCAGGACGCCCCAGCGCCGTCGGCGAGGCCCGCAGCGGGACCCGCACTTGGCCCGGACAGCGCGGGAGCGGGAAGGGCCCCGGCCACGCGCGGCAGAGCGGCCGCGTCCCCGGCGGGCGCGCTCGCGGCACAGCGAGGCGGCTCCCCGAGGCTCCTGGCAAGGGGGAGCGAAGCTGCCGCAGCAGCTGGGCTCCTTGCACARAGCAATCCTCCTCCCACCCGCTTTTTCAGCCGGAAAGGAAGGGAAGGGGTCGAGGGGAGGGCCGGGATAACTCCGGCACCCTCGCCCAGCCTCACGGAAACCCGAGCAGGCCCAGGTGGCGAGCTGCAGCGCCRGCATTCGCGCAAACGAGCTACGTGGCCTTGGGAGGTGATGGCCAGCACGTGATGAAAATCCCCCCCCTCCTCGAAGGCGTCATCTTTCGGCACCGCGGTCCTGAAGGCCCGGCAGGGCGGCATCCCCGGGCGCGGGGACGGCGTGCGGCGGCGCTCAGGATGCGGCAGCCGGCTCCCGGCTCGCACAGCGCCGGGCTTTTTGCACGGCTGCTTCTCTGGATCTGACACAGATTTTACGTGTTGGAGCTCAAGGTGCCCACGCTGCYGGGCGAAGGGGAGGATCTCTGCCAGCCCCTGGCTGACCGGTAAGAATTCGGTCTAATRTCACACGTGAACAAGAAAAGGCAAAACCTCCCACACCCCCTCGCGACAGGAGGTACACGGAGCAGAACTGTGCTGGGGTTTCCAGTAACTAGTGCTCAGGCTTTCCCATCTTACAAGCTTTGTTTGTTCTGATAAGCAAAACGTTTTATTTTAATTCTGGCTGCCGTTCTTCGGCTGAAGGAGGTTTAACAAGCGCTTACAAAACCCTCCTTTAGGGTCAAAAAATGGGCCTCCTGGGCAGCTCTGTGTTTCTGTGCCTGCAGGCCCTCTCCGCGAGGCTGGCAGCGCCGGCAGGAGCTGCACAAGACGGGCAGGTCTCCCGCGTTTCACGGGGCCCTCCTGCTCTTCCCCTTCCCYCGGGCGAGCGGGCAGCCTGCGCCCTCCCAGCGGCGCTGGGGCAGGCAGCGAGCCGAGGCRCAGCGGCCTTCCCCGGCCTCTGTCGCAAACCGAGAAAGGGGAAGCGGCAGCGGGTGACTCTCGGAGGGCGGGCGGAGGAGGGCTCAGCTCGGGGCTGCGCGACGAAGCCTCCCCGGCGAGCAGGAGACGAGGCCGCGGAGGCCACGCGGGCCCTCGTGTCGGCCGCCCGGGACGCGGCGCGGCTCTCGCCGGGGCTGGCTTGGGTGCCGGCGTCTGGAGCCCTGCGGTCCCTGGGGGAACGTCCATGTTAATCAGAAAGTAAGGTGAAGCCTTCCCCAGCAAAWCAGCAATGCAATTATAAAGCCAGTCAATAGAGTAACGCCAGCCAACGTGTTCCAGCGATATTTTGAAACTGTAACCTGATCCTACTGTTTCCATCCTCGTGCCTTGCCTCCTCTCCCTTGTTGCATACTGTACTATTTGAGGCCCAGAGGGCAAAGCAAGCTCTTGCTGTTTGTTAATGATCAGAAACTGCGTTTGGAGCGAGAGCTCGGCGTGCGCCGCCCACGCTACTTTCTTGATAGTTTCTTAAACTCGCAAACTGTCGAAGCCCAACCAGAGGGCTGAGCTCCGAGAAAAACAAAAATGAGCCAAACAACCAAAACACGACTAAAGACTCCACCTCTGTCTTTGGTCTCCAGCTCATTTTTACCATGCTAAAAAAAGGCAAAGCCACAGTCRAAGGCAATCACTGACACTGCAGTGTGTTAAGTCCTGCAGGAAACATATGCTTCTATTAAATTGGAAACAGTTTCTAATGCTGTCAGTTTGCTAACTGTAACGTGCTCTCTCGGAAGCAGCAGTTTTAGTGTTCTTGACTTTAGTGTTCTGCACACACGAAGCAGAGTACGTCTGATAAAGCTGGAAGCGGCTCCAACGCATGCAGCTGAGAATRAACTGCTGCCTCATTAAGTAATTGTTTGGAAAAAAAGGAGAACAGGTTTCCTACATTACAGCCACGTTATTAAGGTTGTTTATAATATTAGAAGTGCTATTGGTGCAGCAGAAATTAGTACAAGTTTAAATCAGATTAGCCCTCGTCAGCTTGTTAAACCGTAAAACCCAAAGGTGAGCCGGGCTGCAGAGGGTCCGCGCGTGGAAAGCCGCCGCGCGCCCCAACGCGAGCGCCGCTCAGCCCGGCACTCTCGGCACGAGCGAGGCGGCGCGACACAGTCGCCTCGCATCCTGTGGAGACGAAACGTTCACTCGCAGTAATTTTTACGCGCTTACAGGAAGGCGATTCTGTTTGCTGGGAAAAGAAGAGGTTTCAACTGCCTGACCAGAGTGATTTCCACCTCGGAGCACTCGGATGGCCAAAAACRCCAATTCTCACGTGTGCTGCCTCCCATCAGCATCCTTCCGACGGCGGCCGGAAGCGCCCCCGGGATGCAAGCGACACCTCGGCCGGCTTGTCTCCGCTCTGGCCGGTAAGTGGGAGTTTTAGGAAGCGAGTTTGTAGTCTCCTGCAAGGCCGCTTCTCCTGGGGTCACCGCCGCGCGGAGCCCTCTCCCCGGCCCCGCGCCCCCACGCCAGCCCCCAGCCGGGCCGAGGCTCGGCGCTTCCAACGAGACGCACCAAAGTCACGCCGAGCGAGCGGCCGGCCCCAGCGCCCAGCCCAGCGCGGGGCCGGCGGCAGCAGCGCCCCGAAAGCCCCCCGCTGAGAAGGGGCGCCTTACTCGTAAACCGAAGCCAAAGCGCGGCCTGAGCGATGGGGGCGGCKTACGCGGGCGCCGAGCGCCGTCTTCCCTGGGCGCGGATCCCACAAAGGCCACCGGGAGCTGCGTGCGCGTCCGGGGCAGGCCGGAGCCCGCCGTGCCGTCGAGGGAGGGCTCTCCTCCCGTGTCTGTAATTGCCTGGATAGAGCCTTTGCTTTCAAACGCGCTGGAGAGGCTTTTCCCCAAAGATGTCTTGTTTTTCTCCCCCCCCCCCTCCATGTTGCAGACCCTTGATAAATGCATGGGGGAAAAAACACCCACCCTACTGTAGAAAGAGCTGAATGGTTTGCCAAAAAGTAGGTTATTGCTCTGAAAACAGTGCTGAATAAATTATCACAGTCAAACTGAAAAGCAGCAAAAGGGGGGGGGGAGGAGGGAATGGGGGGGGAACTCTAAAGAAATGTATACTGGAAAATGCAAAACACATCCCAGCAATGAGAAGTCATTTTAGTTTGCGGCCTGCAGGTTTTCATTTGTTCATCAGTTTCTCACTACTGAAAGTTGTAAGAGGAAGAAGAAGAAGAAAAAAAAAAATATTATAACAGAAGGTGCTTCCCTGGCACTTTGTAAAGTAGCTGTATCGCGTGTGAGTCGTTTTCAGCTTTTTTTTTTTTTCTTAAATGAAACAAACACAGCCCTGCAAATAAGTATATTCTTCAAAAAACAAAACAACAAAAAACCCCACCCCCAGCATCTTTTAAAGAGGTGGAAAAGCTGTTAGACATACCCCCGCCACCAACGGGAGCAGAGAGAAAAGGCAGTTAAAGTTTGACACGCAAGTTTGCTGAGACAGTGCTAAGCGATGTTAGACAAGAAGGTAACTGCTGCTCTCGCAAGCCGGCGTACTAAACCCTGCGCCTTTGTTGAGATACAGCCTGTGTTTTCACATTCCCTGAAGGAGCCTTCTGCAAAGCTGATAAAGGGGACTTTGACCAGCCTTGAACTATTCACAGCCTGTAACAGCTACAAGCTAGAGACAGAAGAGATTTAATTTTTTCATAGCACCTGTTTGATTTCACAATAAAAACTACTATAGCAAAGCAATTCCCTTAAAAAGAGGCATCATTTGATCTCTGTAACTTTTACATGTCGTAATTTAAATGCAACCATTATCAAAGAAGTCATCTGAAGTCATACAGGGACACTCTTTTTATAGCGTACTTTAACAACATATGTATCGAATCCATATTCAGAAGCATGCTTAGTACAGGTCAATTAGCACAGAACGCTCTAAATTTAATCACAGCGTATGCCTTCGGGAATTGGGGGGTGGAAAACACAGGAGAAGAGAGCAGGAAACAGAAACGAAGTGTCCAAACCTTCACTTTGCAACCCATTCACCTCACCCAAGATGTTACCATACTAGTTTCCTCTACAACTGGAACATCCTGTGGAGGAAAAAATACATAAATAAAGGAAAGGGAAAAAAATCTAATGTAGCGTATATATATCACGCAAGTTCCACTGACAGCTCAGAGAAGCCAAGCAGACAACACAAAGCTTAGGTTGTACTTTATGCACACAAAAAGATAATATCCCTTTTATTCGCTTGTGCAATAAATCCTGTAGGTAGGGGAGGAAAGGGGCAGGGAGGGAGTTTGCCTAGAAGAGCCAGCTTCCCAAAGAGATGGAGGAGGAGGGTAGGAGAGCCCGCACGCYCGATCACAGGAGGGTAACGGGGGCAGGCTGCCGCTCCCCGGGGCAGCGCGCGCTAACGCAGCGCTGCTCCGCGTGCCTCTGCCCGCAGCAGGGAGCAGCGCAGCCCGAGTCGCTCCCGCCGCCGGGCAGGGGACAGGYAAAGGCGCGAGAACCGGCGGGCAGCGAGCCGCGCTGCCGGGGGAGGCCGCAGCAGAGCGGATTCTCGCTCGCACGCGCGCGCAGCGCCAAGATAGCAAAATGTTACCACTATTCAAAAAACACACTGTGGTTTGTGCATGAACGCCAGCCTCCTATCTTGATGAAACGTGCGTTTTAAAAATAGGCAAATTACACGCACACACGTGCGCACATGTCTATTAAATGCTTCTTCCGAGGGTRAAAAGACTGCCTGCAAAAACACAGGAAAAATAAAGCGTTTACGGAGTCACCGGAAGATGACGATGTATTTCTGAATTCGGTTTTAAAACTTGATTTTGCAGCTACCTGAAGTTCAGACAAAGCTGCCTCCAGGCATCTGAAACTCGTCAGACCTGCTGTAGCAGTTGTACAGTCTGCTTCAAATATGCCCTCCACGCTCCTTCCCACCTCCACCCCAACATATATCCGCATAGTTTACCTCCAGTCATGGGTGGTTCTTTCTAAAGCGCAGTTCACTCAACCTTATTGCCTGCCTGGCACACCAGGAGCTTTCCAGAGACCAGTGTTACAGGCTGCCGTAAGAAGAAGTTTAGAAACTACTAAGGAAACAGTCAGTGGTTGTCACATTTCTATTAAAGGTGAGCGTGGATAAGACAGCACGACCGCTTGCGGGAAGGCTGAAAACTCTGGATTAAGACGACAGTTTTATTCGTTACAGATAATCCCGGCAAGTTTCAGGGTGAGCTTAGCTCTTTCCGCCAACTCAGAGTTCCTTTGAAAAAGGAACTTCTTTCTTCTGCTACTTCCATGTACCGCCCAGGTTTAAAAATAACATTAAACAGCCCACATTTGCACTTTTCTGTTTTGCATTCTTAATATACTCAAGTAGATTTTTTCATTCTAACTTAACTGGAAGCAGAAGCTGTCAGAAGAAATCCAATGCAATTCAGCAGTGCAGAGCAAGCAGATAGGCCGTGGCTCCTAATAATTACACCGACCGGGCCAAAGCCGCTCCGCRCTTCACCCCAAAGCCACATGAATGAGAATTTCCCCTCTGAACCCTCCAGCTCTCCAAACGCCGGGCACGTTACAGATCAGGAGCGGCAGGCGTTACGCGGCGATACCTTCGGCTCCTCCGCGTACCGAGCAGAGCCGGGCCCCCGACCCGGCCCCTTYGCCGCGAGCGCAAGGCTGAGCTCGCCTCGCGCGGGACCCCGAGCACGGCGTTAACATCGCTGCCCCAGCCGGCACCCGCAGCAGCTCCGACGCGGCGGCGGCCGCGCTGGGCTCCCAGCGCTCCCRCGCTGAGCCCCCGCGGCTCCCAGGGCTCCTTTCGGGCTGCCTCGCTGCTCGTGCCGACCTGAAGCCATTTGTGAGCCCCCCGTCCGGCCATCCCCTGGGCTCCTRGGCCCCCGCAGACCGGCCCGGCTTTCCCTTGGGAATGCCCCCGGCCCCGGCACAGGAAGCCCCCGGAGCCGGGGAACGTCCCGTGCTGCCCACCGCCGGCCCGTCGGACACGAGCCGTAGCGCCGCGGGCCCTGGGGCGCCGGGGCTGCASYGGCRCCGGACGCYGCGGCCCCTTTCTCCCACCAAACCCTCTGCTTTCTCCCGGCCACACGTTTGCCTTGGATTCGGTTTCGCTCCACTTCCGAGCGCTCAGGCGCGAGGTGAGCACGGCACTAACRGCAATTTCTTTCCCCACTTGTGTTAAACAGTCAGCATGGTTATTTTATTTATTATTATTTCTTTTTTTGTGTTTCCACTGGTAACGCCGAACAAACCCAAAAACCTGGAGTCTCCACTACAGCAAACAAAAAYTGACTTTGCTTATAAAAGAATTAAAGATCTAACAGTCGTTAACAGGGTCTCTCCGTTTACAGGGAACCAGCACTTCTGTGTGACAGTACCTGGCTTTTCTGGCTGATGGAAGTTTAGAAATAAAATGAGGGGTAGAAAATATGCAATTATCCCTCTAAAGAAAAAGAGCACCATTACCACACTGGCAAATTCCAYTTTCTATAAACTATTAATTAGCCCGAGATTCATCTGCACTAAAGAGCCATGCTAACTGCCAGCGTGCTTACATTTAAACTGGACCTTGCTCTTTTCCTTAGTACATTCATGATCTTTGGACTCGGTCACCAAAGGCTGCCGTTTCTGGCACCAGTGCATTTCTTTTTTTCTTTCTTT
>NW_028186375.1:704739-707094 GCF_003343005.1 Rhea americana | reverse complement strand
TTTTTTTTTTTTTTGGGGGGGGGGGGTGTGTTAAGGAACTGTTGCAACTGGAGCTGTCTCCTCTTGAGCCACTTACACATATAAAACTGACTCAAAAGAAGGCGCACCTCTGCTATGCAGACCTTATAAAAAGAAAGTAAGACTACTAGAAGACTACKCACACTTCCAAAATAATGCATTCTCCTTGCTTGACAGATTACACTTTAAAATGTTACATAAAAGCAAAAAGAGTCACAAGTGTTTTGGATCACCTGTCTAGTGTTAGCACTCTTGGAGATGAGCTGTRCCAGGAGTGTTTTACATCACTGCAAAAAGAGACAGAGTTCCTAAAAAATAAAAATTTTTAAAATTCCCCAATGAATTTTATATTTGAAAAATAAAAGTAGCTTATGTAAATGATGGCAAAATACTTCAAACTAGATATTGCATAATATCTGTTGCACTTCACAGAGGTTGGAAAAAAAGCTGATCTAGAATACTAAATTTGAGGTTTTCCCTGATACTAGTACATTATCTCAAACTTCTTGATGCCTTTCAGGCAGACAATTCACATCCTTGGATTATTTATACCATTATTTCCACCAAAACACCGAGAAACAGTGTCATTATTTCATCCTTTCCTTAAAAGCAGGTGTATAAAGGAATACAATTTCATTTCTTAATAAATCAGCACCCACAGACGTATTTAATGCTGTTTCAGACAGCTTCATCTACAGACCAAACCCGAAGTGCCTCTGGCCAGCAAGTTTCTTTCTGCTTGTTTTTAATCAGCTTCAGAGAGAAAGAAAAGAGTCAACAGAAAACAAGCGGGTGGTTTCTTTTGCTACCAACTTAMACGCAAGCAGGATCAGTCACAAAAGGAGGAAAACCTCCAGCTGTCAGGCTGGATGCTGCAATGCTCGCCTGGACGGTGGGAGCGTTCCCTAGGACACKCTCCAACATACCTGTTCGGCAGCGCAAACTGCTAATCCGCCTCCCGTCTCCACCACCGCCACCAGCTCTGTAACGTCAAATCAGATTCAAAAGATACCGCCTCGTTATGCAGAAATGCATGTGTTTTTTTCACTTCAAGCAGAAAAGGCTGCTTCAAGTTTTCCCTGTCTAATCTTCGGAAGCCTCACATGCAGAGGCAGCAGCTCCTTTTAAGAAGGCACAGGCAGTCCGCATACAGCTTGCTTTGCCACGTGAAAGCTCCCCGCGCGCTGTGATGGCGAGCGAGGAGCCTTTGCAAATTCCGTACCCCGAGAGAAGCCCRTGAGATCTAGCTCCGAGGAAGGCGCCCTCATTTTGAATACCTGACGCAGGTAAATCTGTGCACGTTGGAGAAAAAGCTGCAAAYTGTCATTTCAACTCCCGCAAATAGGAACCGCTTTGTTTGAAACAGGCAAGTGTGAAACTGATGTTAGGGGGCAGCCAAGCCCACTGTCACCAGCGCCTGAGTAACAACATCTGCGGCGGCGGCCAAACCCAGCAGCCACAGAGGCCGGYGAGCCGCGCTCTGCTGATTTCACAGGCGCGAGGTGAGAAACGCCTGGACTTTCATGATGCCGAGAGCTTTGGACTCTCCCGAGCACAGACGTTTGCACGCAACAGCTCTGACGCGCYGTGCTGCAGTTTTGGTTGGGGGCTAAGCGCCCCTCGGGGCGGGGAGGGAACGGGCAGGCGCACTTTGTTTTACGCCAGCAGCTGACCTGTAATCGGCCACCCAAGGGTCCGAGAGGACAGCACTGAGCCCCTCCATAGATCCGGACCAGTAGCGTCCCTGGGTTCGCGGCCAGCCAGCAGGTAATTGCACTCCTGTTTTAATGCTTAAATAGAATTTATAGCTCAAGATTCTGAAACATCAGCATGAGTAAAGCAGAAAACTCTCTGAAKGAAAGGAGTACTGCAAAGAGTTTGAGGYTGAAGTACCCCCTTTCCTCCCTCGKAYGGAAGAGCTTCCCAATAAACACTAACAGACTTATTTTCACACCGTTTCCAAAAGGCACGCAACGTTGTTCACAAGGCTCCCCCCGCCAAAAAGCATGCTTCTCCCTGCCGGCAGGGCTGTCAAGGAAGACCCAAGTGCACTACCGCTCAGGAAAAAGCCACAGTAATCCCCTGCCCCGGTGCCACGCTCACAGCGACCCAGGCAGGTGCCGCAGAGCCACCTGGCAGGCTTGCCCCRAGGCAGGGAAGAGCCCCCCAAGCCCCTCAGCTCGCCTGGCGCGAACTTCGAGGGGCGCTCCAAAGCCCCCGCCGCTCCCGGGGAAGCGCAGCGCGAAGCCGCACGGCTGAGCCGCCGCAGACGCGGAGGCACCAGGGCGCAGCCGGCGCCCCGGCCCTAAGCCGGGCTCCCGGAGCGCCCCCGCAGGG
>NW_028186375.1:661229-704544 GCF_003343005.1 Rhea americana | reverse complement strand
CGGCCCGGCGCCCCACTCACCGCATGCGGCTCCACCGGAGCCCGGTGCCGGCGACCGCCAACTCTCGCCCTACAGCAGCTCCATATGTCGCTGCCCCGGCGCGCTGGGAGGGGCTGCGAGAGGAGCAGCAGGAGGAGGAGGAGGCAGGCGCAGGCGGCGTGAGGATTTAAGCCTCCGCTCTGCCCCGGCGGCTGCGATCACGCAGCATTATACAATGGAGGAGGAGGATAGAGGAGGAGGATAGAGGAGGAGGAGGAGGCGGCCGAGGAGGGCGGGGGCGGAGGCGCGGGGAGCAGCCCGGCTCCAGCACTTGCCGCCGGCGCTGACGACAGGGGCGGCTCCGGCGAGCTCCTCGCCCTCCGGCCGCGTCAAAGCCCCGCCTCGGCCGCGGCCTTCCCCCCCGCTGCTGCTGCTSCTCCTCCTCCTCCTGCCCGGGGCTACCTGAGGAGCGCGCTCCCGGCGCCGCGAGTGGCCTGCGGGGACGGAGCGCGGCCCCGGCGGGCGCCCCAAGGGCCGCGGCAGCAGCCTCGGCTCCCGGCGCCGCCGGGGCTCAGCGCCGCCGGCCGGGCCAGCGCCGCCCGTGCCCCACGCTCAAACCGCTCGGCGGCCGTGTGCGGCCAGCCCTGGGACGAGGCGGGCTCCGCTTCCCCCTAGGATGCTGAAAAGGGAAAGAACGATACTTTCAGGGGAAGAGCTACTGCCTGCTGGAAACTGTATCCATCCAAAACCTACAAAGTAAGAAACAATTAGCACAGCGACTCTGCCAAAGCAGGAGGAAATTCAGTGAGGACTTAATATTTGTTTTTTGCTTTTTAATTATAATTGTAAAGSCCCCATACAACCGGAGTTTTAAACACCCAGGCTGGAACTGCGGCTGATCCTGTGCTGAAGCCATTAACACAGGAGGAAGGACGAGGAGACCCCCAAGCGCGGGGACCTGGCCCCGGCGGTGGCCTCCTCAGAGCTTGCCCCTAAGCGCCCCCGACCGTGATGCAAAGGGAGCCCTGGGCCGGTTTGCAAACCAATTCACGAACCACGTATTGAATTTTGACAAGTGAATTTGACGGAAGTCGGCAAAAATTAAAAGTAGAATTTCCTCTGGCTGGATACTTTCCAGCAGATAAGGGTACTGAAACGGTCCTCCTGCTCAGGGAAACAAGTCTCTTCTCAAAATTATAGTAATCATTAAAAAAAAATACCTACATAAAAGAAAAATCTTCGTTTTCTTGAGGGCCTGAACAGAGCGGGTATGTGTCTGGCGGGCTTTGGCATTCTCAAAAGCCCTGCAGAATATTTTCACATTTACAGCTGCGTGCGTGCATGCCTTATCCGCCTAACTTGGGGGTCACATTCTGCTGTCCCTCACACTGGTACCAAAGCAGGACAGCTCCGGGGACGCCTCCGAGTTCACCCCAGCACAGCTGCGAGCAGAATGAAGCCTTCCTCAGTCACGGCGCTGTAAAGCCTCGCTAGCCGGCTCGCCGTCTGAAACGCGCGTTTGCCCAGCGTGCTTCAGGCACGAAGGCTGCAACGCACGCGGCTAGCGAGTCTCACCCCTCCGGCACCCAGCGCAGGGCTCCTGTCACGCRAAGAGGGCGAGCAAGTCCGACACGAGCTGCATACGTGTTATTTTAGAGCAACTGCATTAGGCCAAACAGTTCGTTACAAGGCTGGAAATGTTYGCTGCAAGCTGGGTCGCTCCGGGTTTGTAAGGCGGCAGAACGTGGCGCTCAGTATCTCTGCTGCGGGCGCACCCGGCCCCGCGAGGCCTGCGCTCTGCAGCTCAAAGTCCACAGCAAGCTCACGGCCCGTGCGCTCGGGTGCGCGCRCGCTGCCGCCAGCGCTGCGGGCAGAGCCACCGACGCTCGCTAAGTAAGCAGCTGGGCTTCCTTCTCCCACCCAAGGCCGCAGTCTTCCCGTTGTACGCTCCGCAGTAGAAGGCCTGAGCCCTGACGTATCAGTTTGGAGCCAGTCTAATGCTACCGACTCTTTTAGGCTGCTCCAGTTTTACACTAGCCTAAAAGAAAACTCACAGCCCTTCAGCTTCCTACTGTAACTCCCCGGGGCCTTTCCTGGCAGGAGTAACTCAGACTGTTCCTTCTAACACGGCCAACACAACCTGCCTCCATACTCAGAACCGCTGTCGACCGGGCACAGGTCACGGTGCAGGTCAGCRCGAGGGGAGCTCCTACCCCCGCTTTAAACGCCGCAGAGCACCGTCGCCTCAGCACGAGGTCACACCGCACCGGGCAAACAATCCCGCCGCTGGCCGCTTCTCGCCTCGCCTCGCCTGTGATTTAAYGCGAGCTTTTGGGCTAGGAAAGTCAGCGCTGCGGCTCCAAGGSCAGTCTGACCAGAAGGGGCCCACAAGGCCCGAACGCGGCTGGTTAAGCGGGGAAGCAGCCCGCAAGCGAGCCCTGGAAGGCGGCACAAGGACGCGCGTCGGCAGAGGCTCCCGGAAGCGGCGGGGCAGGGAAACGCCTGTGCGCCTCTGCCAGGCGGAGTCACCCCAAACGCATCGCGTTTCGGATCGGTGCACGCGAGGTCTCCTCCCCGGGAGGCATCGGTGCAGATGTGATCGCGCAGCCCTAGCTTTCACGCAGGCCGTAAAACAGCCTGTCTGCTAAAACGTGAAGGTGATACACTAGAAGCRAAGGAACTGACCTGCATTTTTCTGCGGGGGAGCTGACCCGACGTAGGTCGCATCCACACTCCACGCTCAGCCCTGCCCTACTGTCACTGAGCAGAGATGGTCAAAGCTTGCCTCTGCCATACTCAAAAACGCCCCTATATTAAATAATTAACAAAAAGCAGTCAAAGAATAGAAATATTGGGGGAAGGGGAGCACACAGACAGCTTCTGAGAGCAATTCATTAGAAATATCCCAGATTGCCAGGTAATCTCTGGATATCGACATGTGTGCTAATTAGGCAACAACGGCAACCTTCACCGTGCCGGCGTGTCGGCATCTTTCACTTTTTTTCCTAATAGAAGCAGTGAAATGCTCCCTATGTTTCTAATTGCATCCTTGGCCTTTTTCCTTTTAATTGCAGTACACATCAATACTGTGAGATTTCACCGGGTACACCGTAGGAACAAAACATCTTCATTTTCCCTCCTAATGTTTTTCCTTTAGCGCATGCAGCAGTTGACAGACAAGCGGCTAACGGTGCCTACAGAGCTGGCAACTTTTCGCAAATAAAAACCCCGTCMGCACAGATAACCTGGGAGAAGCCAAGCTAAGGGCCTGCCTACAGGCAGGGAGAGCAGGTCCGCGGGGGCAGTGCTCCCCACCGAGCAGGGCAGGTCTCACCGGTGAGATGTGAGCACCCTACAAGYGAAGGCACCTTGAGGAAAGGCCACCGGACCTCGGGCCACCGCAAGTGTCTGCATTCGCCTTCGGGCGCCGGGCGGTGAGGACGCAACGGCAGCAGCCCTGGAGCAGCGGGGAGCAAGGCTGAAGAGCGGCCCCTAGACCCGTCAGGGCTGGCAGGCAGCAGATGCTGCAAAGCATGAAACACCAGCCATTTTCTCAAGTGAGGCCTGGCCACAAATAAATAAAAAGCTTCAACACAAAATTGGGGTGATGGATTAGTGCAGTCTGTACCTGTAGGTTAGCAGGGGAAGCTGCAACTGTGGAAGCTGGGCTGCTTTGCTTTAGATTTCAATTGGTTTTCTTTTTTTTTCCCTTTTTTTTTTTGTTGGTGCAACTATTCCACCATAATGAGGCTGCCACACACATCCCAGGCCCAGAAGCCTCAGTTAAAACAGAAGGAATGCTCTCCCTTCACACACCAATTTTAGCCTTTTTTTAATTTAAGTTTTCTGCTTTAKTTCACATTTTTCTCCTTTAATGTTTTTGTGGCAGTAGGAGAAACACTGTTCCCTAGAATGCATAATATACTTTATTATCATTCTCTGTTAGTTCTCTAGGAAAAAAAAACTCGAGAAATCAGTTTAATTAATGAGTATGAGCAAATGCAGCCTTAGTTCTAATGCAGTATCATATATTATATGTCCAACTGGGCAGTTGATCTTCCTTGGGTAAAATGAACAGAGATGCAAAAAGCATGGAGCTCGTGAATCAATATTCTAAGTGCAACTAATCTCTTTCATATACTTATTTTAAGCATTTCTGCAGACTTTGATGCCAAAGTCTGTTCCCAAATACTGCTTTTGGCTTCAGTAATGCAGGGTCAGGCCCACAAAATCTAGGAATAGAAAGGTGTTTCTTGGCAGTGCCGAGATTTGCGCCATATGGTAAATTCATTAAATAATAATAATAATTATTATTATTAAAAAAAAAAAAAACTTCACTCAAAACCTCCAAGCTAAATATTCCAATAGTCATACCTGGCACAACTTGCCAGTGCCAAGGACAAGGGTGGCAAGGTTTCATCCGAAAATGAAACTTGGTGATTTAGGTGCTTTTCAAAAGCACTACTCTTCACATATTAAATTATTAAGGAAATATTATGGAACAGGATTATCAGGAAAGACAGAAAAATGCAATATGCATTAGCTGGCTTAGTCAGAGGAGGTTTTGCTGCATTCCTCACTCACGGGGATGGCTCCCTCCCTCTGCAATTCCTGGTGCACTCCCAGTCCTCCCGAGACTGCCAGCCTGCCTCCTCCTCGCTCAGACCAAAACACGCCGTCCTCTGACAGGCGGTCTCGCTGCCTCCTATCACCATACATCCCCTCACACCCTTTAGCCTTTTCATAAGCATCCTTGTTCCTTCCCGAATCCCGTTCAGGCTGTCTCGCCTGCAAGGTGTACTTCATTTCTAACGCAGGCCGGACTGTTTGCACCAACGCGCTCTGTACTGCACACAGGCTCCTAAAGCAGTCGCAGTCTCCCACTCTAAAGGCTCCCCTGCTTTTCAAGGTACACTGGATTGCCCTTTTCATTCAGCTAAGTTTTGTGCAGTTCTGGGCTGTGAAATGATGCATTTACTTTCCCCCTCCCCCCTTTTAGGGCTCATTCTGTGGCCTCTGTCAAGAGCACAAGTCATTCTTTTCCAGCACACTCGGTTACTTTTTCAAGAGAGGCTTTGCTGATATTCCTCTAATGCTGGAGTCAGTGTATTAAGAGGAACAAGTCGGCAGGTAGAACTGAAGGCTCTGCTTCACAGCTGAGGAGGGAATACTTTTATTAAAGAAAAACCACAGAAACGATGGGGGAAAAACACAGAGGAAAAAAAATACAGAGACTGGTCAGTCTTCAGGCCTAATTAAGCACTGACTGGTGCAAGCAGATGCCACCGCAATCAAGCCAGAAGACTTAGGCCGCCCWCTAGCCCTGTGCACAACCTCAACAACAACGATCCCTGAAATCTTAATACCGGGCTATCAAACACGAGAGCCGCACACACGCACGGCGCAGAGGTCATCGGCACCTCCCTTATGCCCATGGGCCACCTGCTCCCAGCTYGCCAAAGCAGAGTCACTCTAGTAATCTAGTTTATCACGCACGCTGCTCACATCAGAGCCCTTTTCTGAAACAGAGCTACCCCAGTGGACTCTAAATGCACTTTCACACTTCTGGAGCGTAGATGCACTCTGCACTGTTTTGAAGCACGTTTGAAATCTGGAAGGGGCTTGACTGTACCGGCAAGTTGTCATATGCTTAGCCCTGCTCAAGCTGCTGAAATGCCAAAGGCTTGGCAGGTCCAAGGGGGCCACCAGCAGGATTCGACTAGCAGGTTATAGAGGTGGATGCTCCCGCTCAGATTTGTCAGGTTAAAGAGTGGTACAACAGTGTCAACATGTTTGAGGCTGGGATGGCACAGCCAAAATGGTTTTGTGGCTATAGTGCTGAGTGGGCTGTTATAGAGCACTTAAAAATGTTATGGAGCACTCAAAGCTGTGTTGCTGGAGTCCAATATGTTCATGCTCAGGTGCATTACCAGGAAAAACATGAGTTTTTACATCAACACTCAAAAGAACGCACCCATCTCTAGCTGCTTCTACTGACAGGAATAGCACCGGAATACTGCGTGAAGCTTTTACAATGTTTTTGAGGCTTGTTTAAACAAGCATTTTGTTTAAGACTAGATTCTGCAACTCCTTAGAGCCACTAGATTCAAGCAATGCTTACCGAGTGCAATACAGGCATTTTAATAATAGTCCAAATTTGCAATGATGAATTCTTCCTCCAACTGCCATAAGTGCAAAATTTCTTACTGCCCATGTTATTCTGTACCCCTTTTGGACATAGTTAGTTTTCTGAGGGTCTAATTTTAAGCAAACAGTGAGTGACCCACACAACTTCTCCTTTAAAAGGAAAAAAAAAAACCCAAAAAACAGAAGTTGAATCTGCAGGACCAAATTTAGAAGAGAAAAAAAAAAGTAGCTGGCAAAAAAACTAGCACAAGAACATCAAATGTAGCATAAACTCCCACTGCCGTTCTGTTCCACTACAAATAAATGAAGACCATATAGAACTGAACTCATTGAGTCAATGCAGTGAATGTACAAGTCTTTCAATTTTAACCCTTAYAAAAACATGCAATTTCTTAAATGATGTGCAAAAAAGAGATTAAAAAAAGAGTGAATGAGTACATCAGATGCTTTTACTGACTGTGCCTGTGGTAATGATTCATTCTCCCTCTCCACATTCCCTCACTAGCACAGCTAAGAGTCAGCAAAAGCCCGTACTGCACATGCAGGTAAACACACCATGGGTGAAGTGTGCTTTTTTCAGCTCTACCTAAAACCACCCCTGCAACGGTCAGAAAATACACTCTAACTTATGAAAGAAAAAGGGAACTGTACCAATTAATTTAGGTTCGCCTTTTTTATGCTCTCACTCTAAAGGCACCTCTTCATTTTTAGCGACCGTTAGCCAAAGGCTAAAAGAGTTTCCCCCTAAGTAGTATTCCAGAGGATACATGAAACACTAAAGCACTGCAAACCCACCCAGGATTTTGGATCTACCACAAGGACGGGGGCAGCCCCTCTGTCTGGTCACCGCCGTCTCTCTATCCCAGCGCAGGGCAGCGTTCGCAGCAAGGAGAGGSGCTACGTTGCGGGCAGGGTGGTGCGCAGCCAGGAGGCAGATGCTGCCGGCGGCACGCTGCTCCCTGAGCCTGGTTGCACTCGGAGTCAGGCACAAGCAGCTCTCCTAAACAGTAGTACTGCTCCCTTTTTCATACTTTAGCCGTGGTAGCAGAGGAGCAAAGTTGAGGCAAGATGGGATGCAGAGAGGGGAAGGCCAAGGGCAAGGAGCAGACYCAGCAAACGAGGGGGAAGAGCTGCATCCCCATCAGCGGTGCTGCTGCCCGGTCTGGCGAGTTCTCCAGTTTCACCTCTGGATAGCAGCTGGAGAAGAAAACACCACGAGGTAAATCACAGAAGCCATCCCTGCTTCTTCTCTCAGCCATGGACTTTCCTACCACAAAAGGATGGTAAGAAAGCTCCCAAACCCCTCTCCTATAAAGACATCCACCTGCCTGCAGAGTGCCATCTTCCCGGCTCTTAGCATTTGTACTGGTAGAAGGAAAGATGCATCTGGCCACGACCTGCATCTGTTCCACAACCTGCCCGCAAGAGGGGCCAGCCACCCGGTACTTCACCGAAGGCTCTGGCGTATTTGTAGCCACCTCCTGGGGCAGACTCCCAGCCAGGGGCTGCCCAGAGCACTGAGGCAACATCGCCCATGTCCTAGCTCGTGCCCCAGTGGACGGGCTAATCATCCACACGCAGGGGACATTGCTCGTGCGATTCCTACTAAGCCAAAAAGGCAGAATAAACCCCAGATACTGTCTTTGTATGCCTACACCTACACACACACACTATTGCCATGCGAGGCAGTAGCCAGAAACCTGTCTTTGCTGGCCCTGCTCCCCAGGGGCAACCTTTTGTCACCCGGGCAGCTGAGAAAGCCCACGCGCGGCTCTCCTGCCCTGGCTGTGCGGTTCATAGGAAAAGCTGCCCCCGGGAACGCCAGCGCGTTGCTGCTACCAGCGAGAGCGGGAGCCCCGCGTTTGTTTTGGTTTGTTTTGGATTTAAAACTAGAACAACATGAAACTAAACCACGTCAGTTAGGAAAACACTCTCTTCCATGAGATGTTCAGGTGAAAGACCTCAGACTCCCAACGTGTTTCTGCTAGCTGTCACAGCTGATGTGGGCAAAACAATGGGGGAAAAAAGCCTTCTTTATTTATTTTTTTGGTTTAGCAAAGATTCACCCTAAATAAATGGAAGCAGGGAGATCTTRAAGTAAGCCTTAACAAGTTTTAATCACACTTTTTCTTCTTGCGAGCTAGCCGTCATTCAGTAGCTAGGTGGTTCTAAATAAAGAACTCTAGTCAACAACAGGAAATAACTCCCACAGAAAAAAAAAAAAGGCAGAATACAAACTCTCAGCAACTCTTGCACATAGCTCACAACGGCCTTTTGTTCCATGCACGTTAAGTCTAAAATCTTTACTTTTCAGAACATGTTCTTGCTCTTTCTAAGTAATTAAACGTTTTCTTGCTGCAAGCGTGCCTCCCTTGCTTGCCTTTCTCCCAAAACAGTCGCGCCAAAGAATTAGAAAATCTGAAGCTATTCCCACGAATAACTAGACGCACTCTAGGGGTGCCACATGCTGACCAGGGGACTCGAATTTTACTTTTTTTTTGGGGGGGGGGGGTTTGCACTGTTGTGTGCTCAGCTTGAGGCGGTTTATAGCCTTCTTAATGCTCAGAAACCACTTAATGTTCAGCAAGTACAGAGCACCTGGTCTGCGGGGAGGGGGATAAAGGAGAAACCACACATCTCTAGGCACTTAAAAAAAAAAATACTTCAGGCTACTATCTAGAACTGTCTGCTTTTAAATTATACATGAAGTTATGGGGCAATGCTTGCAAATACTGCCTGCAAAGACTACTCRTCTCCTTCTTCTCACAGCCTTCCCACATGCAGAACAGCCCGGTACGGGGATCCRAACCTGCAGAAAGACAAATGCCGCAGCTGACAACGCACAGGAAGCATAGACTGCCCTCTCCGAAGGAAACATTTTCTACCGTGACCCCAGGATTTCTGGAGTTTTTACGATTCAGATCAATCTGCCGGGGCTCGCGGGCTACTCCTGCTTCGCTGTGCAGGTTAGACAGATGGGAGCAAGCACATCCCCACTGATGCCATTCTGCCACCCTCCTTCTCCACCCAGCCTGCAGCTCATCCTCTTGGTGGGAAAACAGCAAAAGCGGCTRGCTACGTGGGAGAGCTGAGCTGAGCTGTGAGCAGAGCTGGTTGGAGCTGAATGTGCTCAAGCCTTTTCAGGCAGGAGAAAGTGAGAAGAGGCTACGGCTTGCTCTCCTCAAGACAAGGTGCTTTGACACGCTCGAGGAAGAAATCCTATCTAGTACGGATTTAGGCTGAAGGGTGACAAGGATAAAAGGCTTTTGGAGATACTGGAAAGCAGTCTGGGAACAAAAGAAGCAAAGACCAGCTTGGAAGAGAAAATAAGCCTACAATTAACAAGCAAGAAACTTAAGACATACCAGCTCTTGATGGATGAGAAACTACAGGAACATTAGAACGAGGAGGTAAAGAAAAACCCCAAACACAACAAGAGTTTGTTCAGGTTAAACTTCAGGCTGTGAAATACAGTCTAGAGCTGTTTTCACAGGAGTCTGTCTAGCCTACACTGCCCACAATACCTGCACAAATAGCTCTATATTCTCGTAACAGGGCATTTGGGAAAACCAGCCTTAACAATCTGTACTTTTTTTAAAAAAAATTCCTTAAGGTTTGCRTTTGTGGTCTGGTGCTGTCAACAGTCTAACTCTTCCATTAGCTGGCATTTGGGAGTACATCTCAGTCCTATCACAGCTTCCAGTTTAGGCTGAACATAGGTGGTGTCAGGCTTCAAGAAAGCAGCCCACTTTGCCCCATGGAAACTCACCCTGCAGTCACTCCTGGAAAGGTGGGATTGACCCCTCTGTAGGGGAGTGCAACTCCAGAACAAGCACATTGCAGGCTCAGGCCAGGTTCTGCCATCCCTATTTTCACTCCCCAGACACTTTAGTTTGTAAGAAACAGGAAGAGACTGTTCCTATAGCTTCTTTATGAACATCTCTAGAAGTTGTGACTAGTGTCTTCTGGAGTAAGAACACGTAAGTACCAGGTCTTAGAGGTCACTTGATTCGAGCATCTTTCTGTCAAACACCTGAATGATTCGATCACCTTAAAACCTCCCTTCTAAAGCGAAATTTCATTTTAGAAATAAGCCCTGTTCAAATTATGCAGCTGCAAGAACTGAGGATTCAGATCCAGACTGGGTTTTTGCAACTGGAATATGTAAACCAGCTTGGCGTGCACCAGAAGTTTATGGGAAAACCAAAYCAAATTTGTTTCATAACGCAAAATGAACATGCAGACTGAAGCAACTCCACATTCAAACGCAGCCCAGAGTAAGTCTTCACGGTTGTATTACAAAGTCAGTAAAAGTAGGTTCGAACCTGAACCTGCCATTATAGCCTTTTCTGATTTCAAAAGGACTTGGTTAGACGACACTGCTGACGGGTCCAGACTCCTCCCGAATTTTCAGAAAGGAAGAAAAACCAAACAGAAGGTGCCCCACTGTTTCCTGGTTCTCACTCATTAAATGAAATACTACAACCATTTCAGTGGGACCAGCATGCTTCAGAAGATGTAGTCTCCCTCTCGCTCGCTCTTTCTCTCTCTCCCTCAATGATATTTCTGCCCACATGCACTGACACATACAGTGTCTAACAAGGCTGTGATTCATTTTCAGTTCTAGTCATGCTCACAAGTGATGTAGCACACTCGCTGTGCCTTCAGGATCTGCGTAATTTAGCTTCATTTTCTCTGCCCCCACCCTGCATTAAGTGAAGTTCCAACAAAGCCAAGTCATCTCCCACCAACTCACCCTCCCACCTGCTTGGGGGTTGTGTACAGCAGGAATCTGATGAATAATAATAATAATTTTAAAAATCAGAAAAAAAGAACGGGATGAGAGATACCACGAGTTGTTAGAAAGCTTTCTAACATCTACAGGGAGCGAATAATAATAATAGGATGTATAGTACAGGATCACTGAAGTAGCTGCATCAATCCTGAATCACCTCACCTAATGCATTAAAACACTTAGGTGTCTTACATCATAAATATCACGCATGCTCATCCTACAAAATAAGACTGACCCATTAAATCATATGATTTATAAAGGCAAACACTTGATCAGCCTCTCCCACAGTAACCCAGTAGTCATCATTCACTTGTCCTGTTGCAGTGACTTTGACCAAGCACAAACACTAGCTAAAGCCTTTATCACGTCTCATCTATAAACCTCTTGCCTCCCATGGCTACTATCCATCATGAGTTACACGTGGTGGTTTTGCGATACAAATCACAAGCTGCTTCTGAGCTAAACTCCATGTATTTGAGGCGTGAGGCCAAGCTTGAACAAAGTGAAAGACAGGCTCTTTATTTGATAAATCTCATTATCTCATTGGCATTCAAAATACATCTCAGATGCAGAAATGCATTACAAAGTAGTTCTACAGCTACTCAGAAGAGCCAAGATGCTTTAACACGTAAGTTAAAAAGTGTTTACATTCCCATCACACTAACTTTTCTAACTCTCTTTCCCCACCTTCAACCTGGAATTATGTTTTGATGGAATGAAAATCTTGATTTTCAGAAGAAAGAAAAACAAGTCAACTGTATTTCATTAGCAAAAGTCTCCAGACAAAAATGAGTCATTGCAGACTCCTTGAAGCAGATCTTGGTGATCTGCTTGACTTCCTTAAACCCCAAGCAATGATACCAGGAAGGAAGAATTAAGAGCAAAAGCTGGAAGGTGCTTCAACATTATAGATATAATTACTAATAGGGCTACCATCACCACATTGGAAAAGAGCTACAGCAAACAAAGAGGATGCATAAGACCCTTCTCCATTCACACAAAATGTGTGTGCAAGGTTCCCCACCAAACCAGAGAAACCCGCCAGCTCCACAGACTTCCAACATTGCTGACTCCCATCCGTGATCAACACGAGCAACCCGGAGCAGAGATTAAATTCCCTGCCCGCTGTAGGGCCCCATCTCCTGCTCCTTGCTCGCTACTGGTCACTCCGTTTGGCCTTGCTGCTTGCCAGTATGCTTACTTGCATGTCCCTGGCTCTGGCACACTTACCCACACCTACAAACGCAGAGCCCAAATGAAACTTGAATTTTGGGCCATCTCAGGCCTGTCCAAACCCAGTGGTTGGAGGAGCTGGAGTTCTTCCCCCTACTTTCCTATCAACCCTCTCTTTTCTGCCAGGACAAGCCAGCCTGGGCTGCTCAGGAACTCAAGAAATACACTGAAATTTTCTTGTGGTCTTTTGTTCTCCTCCTCAGAAGCTCTCAAGACTGTCAAAGGAGGAGTGACCACAGCCAGGATGGGGTTGATGTATATCATACATGACTGGGAAGGAACCAGACCATCCCRACCATCCCGTGGGGCTGTCTGACACGACGAAGGGCTCTGGAAACTCTGACACACTAGGAGGAGGGTAGTTCCTGGGCTGGATGCTTCTTGGGAGTAACGGATCAGGCAAAGAAAGCAGCAGGCTGTCACTTTAGTGGACAGACTACTACAGCCTCATTTTGCAAATTGAAGGAATGAAGCACAAGGAAATTACTGGATGACTAGTAGAAGCTTATTGTGGAAACGAAAGCCARACCCATGTACTTTGACTTCCAGAGCATTCAAGACGAGTCCAGCCTTCTTCATCCACAAAAATCACACTGTAAACGCCCTCAGGGCAGAGCCTGTACCTCTCATTTGCTTTAGGTCTGTGTTTTTCAATCTTTCCTGGTTTGTAGATCCCTTCACGCTTTCCAATAGGGATGTGCACTTAAATTTGCTGAAATGAGGCTTGCTCTCCCTAGCTTTTCTGCACGTTTTACATGTAGCCTGTGGATCACAGTGAACTGAAAAACGTGATCTCTTCTCTGTGGCCCCTGCTGCAGATTCCCACGTGCCCCTCACTTCCCACTGGATGCCTTAGGGGTCATTATCAGGCATTTGCAAAGTAGCCTTAACTCACTCCAGTTGCCCTAATTCAAGACGAAAGCTCAGAGCTTCCCTGTCATTTCAACATTTCCCATCTCAAGGTATTGGAGCTGTTGATCTCCCACATGAAAATGCATTACACTGTCAGCCCAGCCTAAGGGCTGTTATTTAATTTACTTGAGGAGGTAAGTGAAAGCCCCTTCATGCAAATACTTACAATGTGATCTGGAAAACAGCAGGTTTAATTAGATAAAATGGCAGCAAAGCCCACTAGGGAAATAATGTTAATTCATGAGGATTTTCCTCTCCACCTCCCTCTCAGCAAGATTTGAAGCCAAGGAGGGGGGGAAAAAATCAGAATGCACCTCCATGATACATCTCTTGGTGAAGTAGAAAAACAGGAGAGCCATTTCAGTGGCAGGATTGGCAATCCTGCTCCTAAGCAATGAAGCACTGAAAGCAAAAAATTGCTCGGTCACTGTCATAAGTTATTCCCAGTAAAGACCTAATGAGCCAACATCCCTAAACTTCACACCATCTCCTGACCATGGCCTAAGCAGGCAATGCAGAAGATCACTCACGTGATAAAGCCACCATTGCAGTCCCCTTCCGCTAAAAACAATAATAATAAATCAGTGCCATTTCGCAAGTCTTCAGAGCAGGTCAGGCATTTCTTTCTCTCAAAAACATCCAGCAAAGGCGTTGGACCAGACTTTGTCATAGCACCACTGTCAAAGCAAGCCCGCTGGAGCACGGCACGCTCAGTGCAGGGGCGCAGCCAAGGTCTCGGAGGGGGCCTCGGGAAGGCCGTGGCTCTGCRTCTCGGCTTCGGTCAGAAGCTGGCCAGGAAAGCCCCCTCCTGACGGCTGCCCTGCCGCTACCAGACTGGATTCTAGCTAGCCAACGTGCTCACAGCTATTAGGAAGGAGAGACATTTTTTGTTATTGAGTAATTACTCTTTGCAAAATGGCTTACATCCCTACTTGATTAGGTCACAACCCACTGTGAACAAACTGATGTAACAGAGATATCTTTAACCTGCTAAATTAAGGCACGCTTTCTCAGTATAGAAAGCTTCATTGAAGCCGTGCACGAGGCACTCAGTGAAGGCATCTCAGCCCAACGGGTACCATTAACAAACAAACAAGTGGCGAGACTCAGAGCCAACCTGCACCCGTCCCACTTGCACACTCACTGAAAAACAGCCGTCYYGTTTGCTTGCTGCGAGGGTAGTAAATGACTCAAAACGATCACAGTCGTTTGACACCAGCAGTTAAATATGTAATGGCAATAATTTGATGACATGCATGGAAGGAAAGAAGAGATTTTTTTTTTCTTTCTTTGCTGTTTAAGAACTCCCCTATACTTCCCCCCAAATACAAAAGAGAAGACCTCTTCCTCTAGGCAGGGATATGCTTGTTAAAGCAATCAGAAATGCACAAAGTTATTTTTAATACACAGAACAGATACCTGCATTTTAAGTGGCAGCACTGCCACAGCCAGGGTTCCCAAGATCCAACTCGAGGAAGCCCCCCAAAATGATCTTTATTTGCAGCCAGCCCAGGTCGCACGGCAAATAAACATGATTACAATTCTCTCCTTTCCCCAGCCAAATCCCCCAAACTTTAATGTCCCTCCACAAATAAGGCTGCAGGCACCCGAGGGCAGCAGCTCCACCGCCATTTCTATCCTGTCACCCATCACAGCACGCTGGGTTTACTTAAAAGAAAACCACATTCCCCAAGCCTGTAAATACCAATGCTTCCCGACTTTGGAACGTGTCCTTTATTAAAAAGGGAGCCGTTCGCTTTACGGACCACGGCCTTAATCCTTCCAACAGTTACGCCGGTGCTTTACGGGAGCACGCGAGCCCTTCAATCCAGCGTAAGCATGCACAGAAGCGGGCCCAACACTTCCCGCTGCAGTTAAAAAACATATTATGCAAGTACGATGGAAAAACAGGACTGTGAGGCCAAACCTGCCCTCCTCTTCCCATTTCAGGGGGAGCGATGGGAGCTTGGGGGAACACTCCCAATGTAAACGTATGTGACGAGGGGGCCTGGATAGAGCGAGAGCTATTAACAGCTTTATAGCACATGGGCTTTTTAAGTCTGGAAAGCGACTGGCTGTCATTTAATCTCCTCGATTAAAATCACTTAGCGTCGTTGCGCCGGTCCTGCCGTGGGGTCGGCGCACAGGGGCCTCGCTCGCGCCCGGTGAAACCGAGCCGCGGAGCAGCTGCCTGAATCCGCGTCAGGCTGCATCTGGCACCCATCTATCTTCCAGCCAGCTACGTTCACCTCCGAAACCGCACACAAGCCGCTGCAGAGCGCCCTGCAGCCGCTCCAGAGCACCAGCCTTTCTCTCACCAGGCCTGTTATACAGTTTAAAGCAGCTTATTTTTTAAATTTGCCTTGCATTTTATAGTGGCAGCTTCTTTTTTTTTYYCCCCCACAAAAGTTWAAAAAAAAAARARWGAGAGGAGAAGGAGAAAAAAAAAGTGCTGCTCTCTTTATTTTTTTTTTTTAAGCCTGTCAAGCTCTCAGTAGACTATCATTAAACCAGTTTTGGCTGAAACTGTATGTTTAGGGGTTTTCCAATGGAGACACTCTGGTGCCTGCAACACTCAGACAGGGAGGGGAGGCTGCTGCACAATTGTTGAATTGTTGTCATGGCTGTTAAATATGCTGTAGCACAAATACCCAACAGGGCTGAAGGTTTGCAGTGTACTGCCGCTGGAGAGGTATCAAAAACACTGCTATTAACTAGCAGATAACTGAGTTATACAAACACTGAATAAAAGATTAAGTCCAAAGTTGTAAAAGGCTTATTAACTTCAGCCCAATCCCTTCCCGACCCCCTACTTGGGGCTTTAATACCCTACTCATTTCAAATATTTTACATTTACTGTAGCATTAATTTGCYGCAGTCTCCTCTACCGTTTGGGGCAAAACTGCCTCTTTGAGCATTTTCTGCAGAGGACTGGAGTTTTGCTCCGCCGTCTCCTTGGGCTGTCGAGAGGCTGTTTGAGAAAGGGGCACAGTAATGCCACGGCTTGCTGACTAAAACAGGTTAATGAAAAACAGGTTAGTGAGTGAAATCGAAACTGCTCATTTCTCTCCAGAAAAAGGGGGTGTTGTCGAGATACCGGGGTTCAGCACGCCGCCTCCTCCTCCTCCGAGGCTGCTGGAGGAGCGCCGCCCCGCGCGCCCCGGGGCGGCACGGCGAGGCACCGGCCGCAGGGGCGCCGGGCCGCGGCCGCCGCGCTGCCCCGGCGGGAGGAGGGACTGCGGCTCCGTCGGAGGCTGCTCGCCAGGCTGGCGGGTGAACTCGGGAGGCGTTTCCTAGACGGACGCCGAGCGCTGCAAACCGTGCGACGAGCAGGAGAAACAGGATCTGTCAACCAGGCTAATCAAAGCACGTTTTCCCCACGCAGGCTCATACGCGTCTCTCCAGGCTGTTTCTTGCCTCAGCCCAAGACAGAAGGAACGTATTCTGCATTTCTATCACAATTTGTTCCCAGGAAGGAGAAATAGACAGTACACGTCTCAAGAAAATGATGTTTGCACGCTCAGAGACACACACTCGCACACCCCACCCTCTCCTGCTGCTGCTGCTTGCGTTGTGCCCATCCCCTTCGCACCTGATCCGTCTGCACAACTGTCACTGCAACTGCACACCCCGTGCTAACCCTGTTTGAAAAAACGTAAGCACGCTGCTCTCCTGGGAGCGTCCCAAGGTAACCGTGGACGTATACGGGAATTCCTGTTCTTTGCAGAGGCTGGAAGTCCGGCCCCGATGCCGCTGCTCTTAAACCTCGCCTTTACCTCGTGAGTAAATCCCTGCGTTGGGTCGTATGAGGAGGAGCTTTACRAAAACCAGTGCCGAGAGGCCAAGCGAAGGCCCCGGGCGAGCTCTGCGACAGCAGCGAGGGAGCGTGGCCCCTAGGAGGCCACCCCAGAGCAACAACTCGTTTTGTGCAGGCCACCGAGCCAACCTCTGGGCACCCCTGGAACAAGCCAGCATAAAGGTGCTCAGGATACCATTATAAGTGATCCCAACCAGGCAGCAGCAAATCCAGCTCCTGATGGAGTTAGCTGCGTTTTTAAAAAATAATTTTTTTTATATATATATATATATATATAAAAATATATATATATATATATATATATATATATGCACACACACATATATGTGTGCACACATCTACAGTAAAAAGCAGAGTTCTCCCGGTCATGTCTAAACGCCCATAGGGCAGGTATCGCGCAGGGCGCTCTGGCACCCCGCGCGCGACAACGCCGCTCCTGCTAGCTGAGCCTTTGCAGCGCGCTCGGCGCTTCGCCGTACGTCGCGCCCGCAGAYGAGGCAGGCAACGCCAGCAGCCGGGGAACGGGTGCAGGTGCCAGCGGGTGACCTATTTCCAGGCTGCCGAAGTTTGTTTTGTGAGGAACGTGCAATCTAGCGACAGAGGGAGGAGTAAATCACTGCAAGTCAGGAACGAATCCTATTTATTGGCTCTGTGCTTTCAGGGGGAAGTAACAGGCCAAAAGGAAAGCGCAGTGTCTCTGCTTCAGAGTCCTAGGGCGCTATGGGTAGGTTTTTTGTGAGAGAAGGATGCAAATGAAGGAGTYGTGAAGCTTGGATGAGGCCCAAGGTGACCCAAAGGGAAGCCATAAGGAAAGGAGAAGGAGCATGAATTCAGTGAGGATGCATAGCCCAAGTTCTCCGGGTGATTAAACTTGACAAACCCAAAAAAAAAAAAAAAAAAAAAAAAAAAAAAAAAAAAAAAAAAAAAAAAAAAAAAAAAAAAAAACCCTTCCAGTTCAGAACTGCATGTATTAAAATGCACAACATCAGGCTACAGAGCTACCTCGAGCACACTCGAATCAGTGTGGAGCTGCATTTCGCGTGCCTGTCACCCCCAGCTCCCTCCCTGCCGCAGTCCCTGCTACCTCACCTCCGCGCACGGAGGAAACGCAGCGCGGCTCCCGGCGCCGCCCGAGGGCCTCCTCAGCGGGCCGGGGCGGAAGTAAGGAGGCGAAGGCATCCACGCGATGGGAAGCGGAAACCTTTGCTGCTTAGAGAACAAATTCCCCAGAAGTCCATTTCCTTAGCAGCACCAAGAAGGAGCAATACTATAGAGMCAAATCAGAATTTCTCCTCCTCCCCAATATCACAGCTTTCCAACCACCCATTCGTTCCTTAAAGAATATTCTGCTTCCTCACCTGACCATACACGGACAGTACCCTGCTCAGCACTGCTAGCAGACATTTCAGGGTTTGCATCCTGTAAATAGGGGGCAAATGTATTCTCTATTCATTTACCARGTGGAATATTTCTTTAATTATTCTTCTCTCACACAATACAAGCAACAAAACGAGCTCCGTGGCAACACAGTACATTTGCACAGCTAAGTCTCCCTCTTGCAGAACTCTTTGGCACGGGCCCAGGTATCCTTGTTTTTCTTGTCACTTGGCACTTCTGCCAGAGCAACTCCTCCAAAGGAGGGGAGGGCAGCACTCTGACGCCACGTTGGTTGGTGTTACATGGCATGCGCGCGCTGCTTATGTGGCCAAAACCAAACAAAACAAGAACAAAAACAACTCTCTCCCAAAACATCCCATTCCGTCTACCAATTATGGGAATTTCCCCAGTTCCGATTTTTGGGAGCCCCCGGAAAAGCAGGCAAGCCTCAGTGTCTATGTCCCTTACAATATCATGAGAGAAATTATTGTTTAAATAATAAAGGGAAGAGAAAGCTTTTTCAATGGGAAAAGCAGACGATTTAATTGCATGAAGTTATTTTCGTATCAGGTGTTGTGTCCGTTACATGAGTTTTACTCTAGCAGAGCCAAGAATTCTCTTCTCCAGCTCTCTACAAATCAAGGTTGGAAAGAGAAGGAAACAGGGCTGCAAGTTGGGCAGAGGACTTGAAGGCAAATAGGAAACAAAACAAGAGAGAGAAAAAAAAAAAAAAAAAAAAAAAAAAAAAAAAAGAAAACACCACCACACAGCCTTAGACTGATGCCGGAAGAGAAGTGAAGCCCTCCAAAGCAAGGAGGTGGGGAGGGAAAAAGAAAGGAAAGACGACGATCTAGACCAGATGATGGCAGCAGGAAACAGAGGGTTTTTTTTTTTTTTTATTGTTTGTTTTTCCTCCAGCATTCATCTGGATAAAAATAATTAGGGCTGAGGTGTGAGTCCAAGAGGCCAGCAATGGGGAAATTTGCTCAACAAGAAGCAGAAGATGATCCAGTTTGGACAAGAGGCTTAAGCAGAGGAAAACCAAGAGAGAAAAACGGTTTGGAAACTTGTGTAGAGATGACAGCAGCAGGATTTAGCAACCCTAAGGAATGGGAAGGGGGATGGGTAAGGAAAGGGGAGTTAAAAACAACAAGAGTTGCAAGCCATGTTTCATGGCGCTAATTCAGCAAAGAAAGACTCAAATGGATGTAAACAATGGACTATTCATTAGGGGTTTCATTCCCTGCCACCGAGCAAACTATTGTCTGGAAGTTTTAAATACTCCCTTCGTGTGCACGCGCACACACACACACTAAATTACAGAAAACGTGAAGCATTATCAGATGATCCCAACAACTTTCCTCGAATCGCAGCCCTCAAGCAGGCACTGTGCCCTGTAGGCTCTTCTTAGGACCATCTGCAAACATGTTTAGGAAAATAAATGATTACAACCCCAAGGCGGCAGTTCTGCTGAGGCCTGGAAGTAAAAACCACACTGAAAACATCTGAACAGTACACGGAAGGTTTTTGAAGCTTAAAATGCARTTGTGCTCTCAACTGTTCCGGCTGTCGCGCTCACATTTAAGGCGAGCGGGGTTGTTTGGGTGGCAGAGGCGGCCGCGGCCTGCAGAATCCCAGGCAAGGCAAGCACGCCACGGTAGCCTGGCTCCTGGTGCTTTCTACACAATTCTGATCAGACTTCTGGCTTGTAAGCCAAGCTCTGCTGGTGCAAAAGTCATCCAAAAGCAGCACAGAGAAGATCTGACAGTGCCGTTTACACCTGGCTGTTAGGAGCCAAGCCTCATGCTCGTCTAGGGTCAGAGCGGGAGCTGCAGCAGCTGGCCTGAAACCACACATAGCTTTGCTGCTCTCGAGGGAGTAAAGGATGGGCAGCGGCTAAGAGCATGGGTAGCTGAGCTGTGCTGAGGCCTAAAGATGTCCCATTCCAAGCATCCTTTCCAGCAGTCAACAGGAGCCTTCCACACTGACAGAAGATATGTGCACGTGTCCCTCATGCTGGCAAACTGGCACAGCGGCTGAACCAGCAATTGAGAGTTTGGGGCTTCATTTCTGGACTGTAGAACATGTAGATGCACATTTCCTTCTGATGCTCCTCTTTCTGAAAGAGGTAGTTTGGATAGCTGGGCAATAATTTGACATTGGCACTTGCTCATCCGAGCTTTCYCTGTTCAAGCTGTAGCAATATCCCTTCCTGAGCACCAGGTACGTGAGCATCCTGGTACCCTCCATTCACCCCTCTGGCTCTTCAGGTCACCCTAGTGCAGGCATGCACTGCCTTCTGACACCTGGCCCCTGCGGAGGAAGAGTCTCATGCCCTGTTGGAAAAGGCTAGCAATGGCAGGAGGCATTTGCAGGCCATGATGGAAGAGGAGGCAGGTTGCCTGGGCTTCCCTTTTCCTCATCTACACAGGGGCACCTGCATAAAAAACCTTTCATGGTTTGTCCTTCCCATGTGCACAGGCAAAGGCTCAAAGGCCCATCTTGTCTGCATTCCCGGGGAGCACAGGCTGTACAGCCTCCCTCAGCATCTCTCACGTCCGGCAGGACGTGACCTGTCTTGCAGGAACACAGCCAGGCTGCGGGGAAACAGCTCCTGAGAAGAGGCTCTCTCTCAGCATTTCTTCCCTCTGCCCAGGCCCGAAGTTGCAGAAGCGCAGTGCCTCTGCTCAGCGTTACGTCACAGCGCTCTCATCAACAGTTACACGCACGGGAGGACTTGGACACTCGTCAGGTTTCTACTAAACTTCTTAAAACTGACTCCTTGAGCTGGAGGCTTGTGGAAAGGAGGGAGGGGAGAGGGAAGTCTTTTCTTAGTCTTAAGCATATGGGTAGCAGCAAAGCACCGAATTCTGTTTTGCCTTTTATGCATAAGCGCTGCATGTTTCACTGAGCCCTGGGAGCACACAAGCAACATGCAGCCCACACAGAAAAAAAGGAAAGGAAAGGAGAGAGAGGGGGGGAAAAAAAAGCAGCAGGAGGGAAAGAGCTTGRCAGTTTTAATTTAGTTTACGTTTTAATATTGGATGGACATTCTTTGTTCATGTTACACAGTGTGCAAGTGGTGACACAACAAATCTGTGTCCACTGCACAGTTAAAAGACCAATAAGCTGAAAGGATGCAGATTAAATTTACATTTCCCCACTTCCTCCCCAGTACATTTATGTATTTGGTTCATAATTAGGGTTCATGTACTTCAGAGCGTGTTAATGCCGTGCTCACACGCTGACAACGACCGCAGTTTACGGACACCTTCATGACTGCCACAAGAAGCCGCAGGAAGCAAAATACCARTGTACAACACTAAAATTCCCCTTTCAACTCACTGAAAATCCCCTGCATAAGGTGGCCTTTGGGGCTGTAGGAGACGAGTTCCAGAGCCTCTGGGACTCTGCAAGTGCTTAACTCTTAATCTAAACTTTCAGTGTGAAAGTGAACCCAATCTCTGCCTCTCTTCATGGTGAAGATAGCCACCAAAACATGAAGTGAAGGTTGGGCTGAAAAACTGAGGAAGCAGAGAGAGAGGGCGCTGCAAGTCACATGTGGTCTCCAGCATGTGGGCAACAGTCACACTTAAATAAGAAAATCAAATGTCAGTCCACTATTACCTTTTCCAAAATGAATCTCTCAAAAACAGGCAGCTTCAAAGGCAGAGCGCAGAGGGCCTGTTCACAGGAGCACGCAGGCTGCACACGAGGAAATAACCCCCGTTTGCTCTCCTCCTTCCTCAGCCAAAGTCTGCTCCATTAAGCGTTTTTCACAGAGCTATAACAGAAGGAGAAAGGAGCAGGAGATATAGAAAGGTAAAGCTGCACTTCCCACGAGCTCGACGAGAGGGAAAGGCAGCGTGGGGAGGAGGCAGAGGAGCTGGCTGTACATCTCACGAAGGAAGCCAAGTGCAGTCAGGGGCAAAAGGGAGTAACGCGTGGACCACAAGGTAGGGTAACGTAGCAAAGCAAACCAGCAGGCAGTGAAGAGACCAACAAAACCAAATGCTGAAGGAAAATGGAGGCGATTTAAGCATTACAATGAAGAACCTCAGGAAGGCTCTGTTACCAAGTGGGACAAACTAGAGAGGAAAAGCCCAAACACACACATGCTCCATTAAAAAAAAAATCAAAGAGAAAAAATAATAATTTCAGGAGAGAGAACAAAATGAAGGAGTTGAAGAAAGCATCAAAAAAGAGAAGAGAATGAACTTCATCTGAGGAGAAAGCATGGTCTGAAAAACACCAGCAGGGAAATAAATGATAGCAAGGGAGGAGAGAGAGAGAGAAAAAAAAAGGTAATGAAAAGGGGAAAAACATGCAATACAGGATTTTGGCCTTGTTTCACACAGTTGCGATCTCTGCTCAAGTTCATGTCTAACTTCAGAGAGTCAAATTTTAGCAAAAAAATACCCAGGTTTGAATTAGCAGCCCCATAAAAGACATCCTGCCACCACCTCTAAGCAGCCTTCTCTCACAACCWAGGACATACCACGCGTCTGAAGTGGATTCAATTTGAAAGCTAGAATAGTACCAGTAATAGTATTAATTCCTGGCCGAGTCACATTTTCGTTTTAAGCTGTACACGTTATCCATTGTAAGTATTTCATTTGAAAATTGTTATTGTTGAAACTTGTGTTTTTTTTTTTTTTTTTTTTTAAGTAGCTCAGATGAGTAGGAACAATATTTCCTGTTCTATGTGTTCTATGGATAAGATGCTTTTTACAGCATTACAGAGCTTTTCCTCCTCTTCCTAGCCCTCACACATACCTATTGGTGGGAACTTTACTTGCAAACACTGTGCTTCTCAAGGACAGACTTAAAGAAAAAATGAACTATTTCCCTTGCATCATTTTAACAYGGGCCTGGGGGCTGACAAAAGTGGTTGTATGGATGTACTGTGTGAGCAGATGAAGCTGCAACCAAAGGTCTTCACTCTTTCTCTTGTAATTTGATACCTGGCTTTAGTGATCCCTCCAGCTCTTGAATTAGGAATGGAAAATATGAGAGCTCTCTTTCACAGCAAAGGTTTAGAGACCAAAGAAAAGACATCCCTGGGCTACTTGCAAATGCTATTTGCTTTACACTGGACTTTAACACCGGACAAGAACAACACACGTAGGCTCTGCATATCCGTACCTCTGTGCTGCAAAGCGCTGCTCCATCCTGTCAAAGCTAGTCGTCCAAAGCCCAAATTGCTGCATTTTTAAAGCTAGCCCYTTTACTTTGTACCTCTCGGCTCAAGTTGCTGTGGGTGCAAATACCAACATTTAAAAGCAAACAGCTACTGCTAGTTGCTCAGGGAATTAGACATTAAAAATGCCAATAGCTGCTTTCTGCATAACTGCAGTTTGTTGCAGGAACAAAATGGGAAACTAGGCTGAGGTCTTTATAAAAACGTTGTCCTCAGTCATCGTGCTTATCTTCCAAGTCCTTTGGAAAAGGTTTTTAAAGCATCTCCCTAAGTTATTTACCTTGTTATGTGCTCACTGCCACACAACTGGCAAATTTCAGATCTCCAAACAGAGTATGAGAAACCCCATCCAAACCCCATCGTCGCTGCAATTTGCAGCGTAACTGCCCAGGCTTTCCCAGGCTGCCCTCGCGCACCAGGGCCGGGGAAAGCGCGTTCGCGTGCTCACAAGGCAAAACCTCCTCACCGCATGCTGCATCTCGGTCACCTCAGTGACACAATTACTGCGTTTGCCAAAAACTTGCATCAGGTAACGTGCTGTGAGGCTTTTCATGGCAACACGGCTCGCAGGCTTTCCTTCGGGGTCCCATCCCCAAAAAGCCCTGCAGTGCAGCCTGCTGCCACCCCTACACCAGGAGGCTCCCCCCACCTCTGAGTTGACAGCAGCAGGAATGCAGTCCCTCTTTTGCTCGCTTTTGCGGTGGAGATCACCCTGCTGAGCTCCGTTTAACGCTGGCTCCCAGTGTTTATGTGAAAAAACAGCTATCGTCTTTCAGAACACCACCTCAGTCATTTTTCTGAGAAGGTTTAGCGCAGATTGGATGGCAAAGTGACAGTGAACAGGCAAAATACTTCTGCTCCGTTCTTGGGAATACAAATTTGTAGCACCATTCAGCTGTGGTTGTTTGACAGAGGCCCGGCTTTAGCCGACGGAGGATTCGGATCCTGCATTAGAGCCATCGGAAGATACTGGCAGGTAATGTCAAAGATCCAGATAGAAACAAAGCTTAACTCTGCCTTCCTCCACTACAGCATAAGAGCATTCACTTTTACAGACTGGCTACAGGATTTGTAGAACGACRTGCTTCAGCTCTGAGATGACTGCACATCAGAGGCAATACCTTCRTTGGGATGGTGAGAAAAGAGCAGGGTGCAGTGCAAACTAAACAGTATAAAAACACAGTGAATTAAACATTACAGTCTTAGACTGGTGGTTCCTAAGCTGAGGTTTGTAGAGATCTGGTGAGCTGCAGGATATTGGCTCTCCATGTTGCTTCCAGCTGCTTCTACAGATGTCCGGGCTCCTCATTGCCAAGAAGAGCTAGGAGGCTAGTGAAAGCAGCTGGAAGAGAAGGAGGTGGAGGAGGAGTCAGGCTTGCTGCCTCGGGGGAGAGCGTGAAGAGGAGGAGAGGAAAGCAGGCAMTGCCCACACGTGCTCCGCAACTTTGGCTGAAGGCGCTGACCACTACGAAAAGGCATAATGTCCAGGGAGAGGGGAATGAGACATTAGATAGCATTTTTCTTTCCRACTTTTTCTTCTTCTTTCCTTTAAAAGGGAGCTAGGAGAGAGAATCAGGTCACTGGGCAGCATCTCTGCAAAGGGCTGGGAGTAAGRAAGACAGAGGCTCAGCAAAGAGCTGACAACGAGGGAAAGAGACAGAAAGGGAGAAATAAAGTGATCAGATATCAGTGGCGTATGCAAGAGCGCGAGAACCACTGAGCAGATGGGAGGAGGGAAGAAGAAATGATTAATAAAGAGCATGAGGCCCTTCCCCCTCCCTCCAGCAGGACTAATCACGTGGAAGACAGCTAAAATGTTACTTCCTAATATTGCTTTGCTGCAGTAGTTGCCACATGATGAAGGACAGTGAGCTTGTCCAAGATAAAAATCTCACTAGGATATAGAAACAAACCCCTGCAGCCATACCACCACCACCTTTTGACTGCTGGTGCTAAAGGGCTGTCTGTCAGGATGCTTCGGGCTCATCTGTCACAGCCTGGGAGCTTTTATCTGCGTGCTGTTACCACCAAGTCCTGCAATAAGTCTAAAGCAGCATTCTTGCTTTCACTCTGCTCACCCTAAAAAGCTCTTGTTCCCAGCCTTCAGACTCCCAAAGAAAAATGACTGGGTTTCTTACGCAAGCCAAAGGCAAATGTTAAACTTCCTTCACATTAGTAGCCAAAAAATCTCATCCTCTGATGTTAGGGAATACCTCTAAGCAGGCATTTGTGGAGCCACACCTGGATAGTAACCCCCTGCCTTCTCAGCACAAAAGCATGGGCGAGCCTTGCTCTTGCAGCTATGGATCAGAGGTACAGGTCCGCTCGGCGGCTGGCCTGCTCCCCCCCTGCTTCCAGCTCTGCTGCAGCAGGAAGCACAGGCTCCCAGCACGCTGCGCGGGCTGGCCACTGGGACACGGGGGAGAAGGGACATAGCCACAGGGACACAGGCACAGACAAGGATATCAGCTAAAGAGAAAGAGGCTCCAGCAGATCTGTGGCGAAAGCCTGATGTTGGGAGTGCCCTGCGTTCAGCTCCCACRAGACACGTAAGAATACCAGCCTATTCCCAAGGGAAATGCAAAACAATTTATTCCCTCCTTTTTGCAGCTACCTTTTGCATGCAARATGATTGTTATCATGGCCATCACTCCCCCTCACTCTTCTACGGCCTAAACCACCCCAGCACCTTCGTCTTCTCCTCACGGGTCATATCTGCTAGATCTCTGATCAGTCATGCTATTCTCCTCTGGACCATCTTTAACTGACCCACATTAGGGTTGTTTTGCTGCTTTTGAAGGCTGTGAGCCCCAAACTGACTCAAGACTCCAGCTTTAACCTCGCTAACACTGAGCTGAGTGGAAGATCACTGAACCCTCTTGCCTGCAAGCCCCAGCTCGCTTCTTACAACTGGGCAACCCTGGTGTCTCACGTTCAGCCTGCCCGCAGCCGGGCACTCCAGCCCCTTGCTGCACGGCTGCTTCGTCAGCCGTCTCCCGTTTTGCATTTGGGCAGTCCTCCTTCCCATGTACATGTCAAACTTTGTGCTTGTCCTTTACTGAATTGCCTCTTATTTTTTCTAGGTGGTTTCTCTCATCTGTCAAGATCATTTTGTATCCTAACAGTGCTCCCCAGAGAGATCACAGCTCCTCCAGGTTGGTATCATTTGCAAGTACAATTAGCATCCGCARCAGAAAACTGCCCCATTGAGCGCATCTTCAGGGGAAGATGCRCAGGAGTCGACCACTGTGGACAGAGATCGGCCCTCGCCTGTTCCCAGCTTCACAGAGCACAACTGCCAGTCCCTGGCACTGCCTCTGGAAGCAACCAGGCAGCCAGCATAAAGCGTGCAGGACAAGGGTCTCATGTCCAGGCAAACATGCTCTGCTCAGAGTAGACTGCTGTGCTCTGCACAGGACACAATAATAATTCAGATCAAGCACCGTGCTGCAATTCAGCCCCGAGTGAGGGAGACAACCACGTTTCACAAAACAAGGTGCACAAGCCTCAGTGAGACAAAGACGAAAGGGAGCATTTGCCAGGTCATCTAAYCAGGAGGTCCCTTGCCGAGGAACAGGCAGAGTCTCCTCTGCCAGAAGCGAGTCTGCACCATCCTCAAAAACTTCCCCTTCTTTCACCAGCAAGTATCACTCCATCTGTGGCAAGCGTCAGACACACAAATCCACACAGGACATCATCTCTAGGGCTTTGATACCACACTGTGATGACAAGTATCTTCAGACAGATACAAGGTGAGCAAAAATTACCTGCTGCCTAAAGTCAAAAAGGCAGAGGCATRCTGTCCACAGCAGAAGGATGATCTACTCTCATCAGCATTTCCCAGTTCTCCTGGGGATTTTGCCATGTGTGTGTCAGACAACAGAACTGGGAAGACAGGACCTGAGGGCATTTCRTATACAAGTTCCCCCCAACCATCCTCTACATGCACACCCCCACATCCCACCGGGGCCAGAGTAGCAAAAATGCCCTAGGCTGCAATAGCGTCTCATCTCCATTCATATGCATAATATGGCAGATGGACTCCACGGCAGTGTTCAAGGCAGCAGATTACAGGTGTCCTACAGGGCAATGTTTATTAATCTTACAGCACATAGCACTGGGCAATACATTCCACCAATTGCCCACTGTTTAAATCAATTAGTTTTCTTAAGAACAGGAGCATGTTGGGACCAGTTATAAACAGACTTCTCTCCAAAATCCACCTGATCCCTTTCCCCTAGCTAGGCAGCTGAAAAGGCTTTGACTCTGTGCTGGGAAAAAACAATGCTCAAAATTYGATGTGTTCTTTCACTCCCAGTGTCTGTGCTTAACTAGAGGAGAAAAGACTGAATAGCCTGTGTCTGCTTCTCATGATTAGAATCAGCAGGCATGTGGGACAAGCCCAAATGCCAGCAAAGTAAGGAAATCCCAAGTCACTGGATCTTGGACTTCAGCAGAAGAGTAGCTGGCCATAACAGCAGTGCAGACTCCAGCTTTCTCTTTATGAATAAAAACACCCAGAGAGAGCAGGGTCTATGCCAGCAAGATTGCCAAGAGATTATCAGAATCACCTGCACTGCAAACCCAGCCTTCACATCAGGCAGTTTCAGCCCTGGAATGACAAGGCCAGATGCCACAACCACTGTAAAACTAACAGTCTGCTGCATTTTCTAAGATGTCAGTCGATACATTCTTACTGTTTTAAAAGCAGCTCACTTGGGGAGTCTGTATTTTATCTATACCTTTATGCCACATCATTTAAAAATCACCGCAGGAGAATGTGGAAGGGAAAAGCTAAAGATTCTTGTTTGTTTCTACGTAGGGCAGCATCACCAAATTAAGTCTACACAGTTTGGGAAGGAAAAAAGGAAGTTTAATAATGTTCATCAACTTATGAGGACTTCTTTTCTAAGTAGAACAAGGCTGTGTAGTTCTCCTAGCTCCGCACCCCATGTAAGTCCCCCAATCAGCAAGATTTACTGTGTTCGGAAGTACTGGGTGGAGTGCTCCGGCAGAACTGGACCACTGCTACAGCCGCATTTAAAATAAAAGTGATGTCAGGAAATGGGTGGGGGCAGGGAAGGGGAGAATAGCAAATGACACAGCCCACGATCAGGAAACTCACTTGGCAAGATTTGTGGAAAACCGGAGGTATAYAGGAGTAAAGCTCCCCGAAGCAGCGCTCAGGCTGCTCCCAAYGCTAATCTGTTCCCGTTATCGGAGCTCAAAGAAAAGAGGACAGTTGCCAGCTCTGGAGAATTGGGAACGGCGCCAGCTGACGACACACTGCGATAGGCAGTCGCTGGGGTCTGGGTGAGGCCCGCTATCATGTGATGTGCATTTGATAGCAAGGGAACAGGGGAGGAAAACACCAACTAAAAAAAGCACCTACTGTCAATTTGTTTAATAAAGGTAAGAAGGATGCAGCAGGAGGAAAAAAAGGGGTATCCTGCAGTTGTACAGTGGATACAGTGGATTACTACAGCAGAGGTTGCTTTTGCAGAGAAAGCAAAAACCAGCAGCAAGCAGATTAGGCACCAGCACCCTCAGCCAGATGCAGCTCAAGTCATACATCCCTTCAAGGGGGAAATCCGCTGAGGCAGAAGCGTAGTAAAGCATTTTCACACCTGCAGACTGGCCAAACCCCTGGAACAGCACCAGGAAAAGGGGGAGTCTCGCAAAGCAGATCCACACACGGCCTGAGAAGGTGCAGTGCTGGTTAACAGGCCAAAGCAATGACAGAGCCTCAGGGACGGAGAGGACTGGATGGAGCCGGATGCTCTTGGATACACATGCTGCAGCAACTCGCCAAGGAGCGTGCTTGTTCCTGCACTGTGGAGTTATCTAAAGACAAGCAACCTCAAAAAATACAGGAGCTCAAGATGGGAAAATCATTGTGGCAGCTGCAGGACACGACTGTTGTCCCTGCTGTCCTCTCCTTGAGTTACAAAATTCACTGGRTCCTATTCCTGCACCCTCCTCTACTGAAACACACGCGTGTGTGGACACACAAAGCTGGGCCTTAYATCTTCGACAGATAAGGCAGAGATGGAGAAAGGAAATATTACCACTAGGAATTAAACAGAGGTATTAGGAAAATTATTCAAAACAGCAAMGGGATTATGTAGAAGGGCTGGGCATTGAACTCAGGTCTCCCAAGTCCCCATCCCATCCCGCACACCATTATTCTGCAAAGCACCTAAACTACTGGGTGCTAGAAGTATTAACCAACAAAATTTCTCCTCTAAAAGAAGCCCACAAAGCTGCAAGACAGCTTTAAAAGCCAAAAAAAGAAAAGTTATTAGCTTAGTATAATAATGACAAATTCAGGGCAGCAGAGAAAAGCTAAAAGTGCATATAACAGAAGAGAGTTAAAACAAGCAAGAGAGTGAAATTCAAAGAGATGAAAGTCTTTGCAAAATCATCAATATGCGCACAACATTTTGTAGCATTAGGTACCACGTAATAAGAATTAKATCTTCAGTTTAAGAGCACCTTAGCCTGGAAAGATACTTCTGTTGGCACCAACTGGTTTTCAATGAGCAAACAGGAATGCAAGATGCACGAACAGTTCTGCACCACAAACTCAAAGCTACAAACTGGCAGATCTAAGAGCGCGACCAAGTTGAAAGCGAGATGATCACAGACAGAAGTTTTATATAGCAGGCCTGGCTTTCCACCAAGGAACATACTCAAAAAAAAAAAAAAAAGCTTTATTTTGCTACACAAAACATTTTGGTGCCTCTTTGTTCCACTATACTTGCACAGAGAATTGGAAGCTTTACTTTCTGTGGCTGTTTTCTCTCGTGCACTCACTCACACACACACACACACCTAAAGTGAGGGCCCAGTTAACGCTTAGGAGGTGTGAGTACTTGTTGATAAGCCCTAGAAATATCCCATTCCAATTCAACCATCCTAGGCAACTATCCAGTATGCTCACAGGACAGCCCAGTTCTGCACACTAATGACAGATATCATTTACGCTTTGGCAATCAGACAGGCAGATGATTTAACAACACTTACCCAGCTTTCCAAGAGAGAGAAAATACTTGGATATGCTTAGTAAAAATGCAGCTAATGTTGGGATTGCATTCTTTAAGATTGTTTAATTAGACCACGAGTCACAAACAATACAACATTTCACGCTGCAATTTGGACAGAACCAGGCTTCAGCAGCAATTGCAAGATAGTAGGCTGAGGCACCAAATCCCAGAGAAATCTGTTTTTCCCCCACTGATTAAAAGGAGTCAAAATTAGAGGTGTCAAAAATCAATCAATTGTGGCTGTCTGCATGGTACTTGGAAAGCTATTGCTGGCACTAAAGCACAACACTCCCTGTATACACTGTCTCTGCCACGTGAAACCAGTAAAATCACTACCTGAAACTAGAATCACCAGTTTATTTTAATTTTGTATGCCTAGTTATTGGTAATTCTCTCTCTCTTTAGGTGTCTCTGTTCCTGCTTAATTATCCCTAGTCTCTGCCTTTGGGCAGAGGCAACTTAGTCACACACCTGTAYCTCCAGTTATATGAAGGAAACTCTTCTACCTCTTCAAACATTGAGTGTCTAAACCTTTGAAAAAAGGTTTGTAGGTGGGACTGACTCCATTAGAGTCGGTGGCAGATCACTTGCCAGCGCCTGGGTTTCATACCAGATGTCCAGTTCACAACCCACGGCACCATAATCTTATTGGAGTAGTATGCATGTTTCAGTGGCCAGGAGCTTCAGGAGCTGCACTGACTTCAGCAGCATTAAGAATACTAGACTTTCTTCTTTGCCTTAGAGTTTGAGATAGCTTCAGATCTAGACAGGAAGCTTCTGAGTTTTTACTTGGTTTAGTTTTGAACTCATGCACAGACACTGAATTTAGTGTCATTTATATCTAACTTCTATATCCCAGGCTCATTCAAATCACTGCTGAAATTTGCCCAGTCCCCTAGGAAATGTTAAAATAATGGAAAAATCTATGAAAAAGAAAACCTGACCTCAAACTGGTCTTGATTAGTTAGTTTCTGGAACACAGTTTTCTTGACTGCTCTTCTTATTTTTTAGTATAAACAACCACGCAAAACCAACGTTTCAAGAGCTTCCCACTTCAAGTGGAAATGCACTCTAATAATATTTCTGTGCTTATGTGTACCTAAACACAAAGGGTCACATTATACCTTCATTTACACCCAAGCTAAACCAACTACTAAAGCAACCCATCAGTATTGCCTGACTGTAACTAAGGAAAAATTGTGATCCATCATGCAAAATCTTATCCACTGAAAAAGCTAAAATGTGAACTGTTAGCGAGCAGCAAGGAACCAGATTACAACCACACACCATCACAACGCTTGTTTGACACCAGCCCAAACTGAAACAACCAAAATCTAAAGAYACCTTCCTCAAATGACAACCTACACGACACATCCTGTCTTTCCTCTGGTGAATTCGAGGTACTTTTCCTCCTAGGAAGCTTTTCGGTGTAGCATTCACCAAAAATCTTGCTAGAAGTATAAAAATCATCAGCAAACACAGGAAGAACAAAGTCAGAGACTGAGCTCTTTGCATCCCTTCATAATGAGGTCACTTCAATTTCAGGCTGAATGATGCTGTCAGAAAACCATGAGGATATTCTGCCCATGTTCATACCTAAGGAGAAGGCTTTGGAAAACATATTTAATTAAGGAGTTTTTGCTAGGTGTTTGGTTTTTTTCTGATCATGGTTCATTTTCAAACAACTGTTAAAATATGCTCTACTGATAATAGATGAAAAGAGAAAGGCATGAATATTTTGGCTTCAGTGTTCATTAAGAACACATACAGCATGCACGAGGCTTCCTGCTCATTGTTATAATCAGTGTCAGACCTTACACTTTAATACCTGCTGCCATATAGCCTTGAGCTGTGATCTAGGCAGCTCTCACGAGCTAAGCAAGATCAGGTTGGGACAACACATGAAGGAGAGGCCCCCAGGACAATATCCAAGTGCTGCAGATCCTGGCAGCTACGTAGCAGCAGGGCTCTTCTCTCTCATGGACTGCCTGCACATGAAGAAGCTGCTATATGGGCATCTGGGTGTATATCTGCAGCACAGCTACATCCTAGCAGCCCTCTGCCTTGGTATTGAAGGAGGCATAACATGCCTTTTTGCAACACAAATGATTCCACTTTCAAAGCAGGTACCACTCTATCCATGTAGGTTAAAGCAGAGCACCTAATACAATTGCCTTGCATAGCAAGCCAAGGCATGGAGTAACAGCCCTATAAGCAAGCCTGAACCAGTAACAATAAGCCAAAAAAAAATACAAATAATGAAAAAAGAAAAGCAGGGTTTTGTAGCCCAGAAAAAAAAAAGTATGCATTTTGTACAGAAATAAAATGTCTCAATCAATCAACTGTTAAAACTCTCATGTCCTTATCAGCTCTCATTTTGGGTTACCTTAAATTCTTCATAGTTTCTACTGGATACAGTTGAGTTTTCCTGCTTCCGGTGCTAATGCCTCGTGTGTCATCGTGCTGTCAAACAGCTGCTGCGTTCCACCCCGTGCTAGGCTGCGTATCAGCGAGAGAAACAGTTTCTGCATGCAAATGCATATGGGTTGCAAAGTGCATCAGAAGCTTTTGTGATTAATTCTATTAAAAGTACATGCTGTTGAGCTACTTTTGTTAGCGCTATTAGTATRACATGATGGTAGGGAAAAAGTGTCTGAAAAAGCATAGAAACACTTCCTCAGCATTTATTTGTGAATAAGCTCTAAAACCCTTTAGAAAAGTTTAGGGGAACCTTTAGTATCAGCTGGTAACGTGACTGTTTTGGTATGCCTGCAGAGTACACATGGCAATTCCTGCGCCCCCTGTAAATTTGACTTGACTGATGCTCATATAAACTGTGAGAGATGTGTTTTACAAAGAACTTTGTACTCACTGCAGTGAAGAAAGGAAGTTGCAAGAGTTTGATGAGGAAAATCCCTCAAACACTTCTGAATATCTGCCCCTCAGAGTCAAAATGATTCCACAGTCACACAGCTTAAATAATGGGACATCCTCAGGGACGCAGTATTAAACGTTTTAGAGAAAACGTTTGAAGAGAAGCTGCATTAGCTACTGGATTTCTAATCTTTTCACTTTCAGCTACTTAGAGGTATTTAGAGACACTAAAGGATGTAAAGTGACCATGTTGAGCAGTCTGCCAGGGCGCAAGGTTTTGAAAGAGATGTACTCAGTCTCTTGATTAAGACTTTTGGCAAATAAAGCTGAGATTTTCATTTTATCAATCAGCATTTTCAATTTCTCAGTGCCCTGGGTTGTTTCTAACAGTGAGAACAGTGCCTCCAATAGAGTGCTATGCAAAAACCAAAAGCATGAACAAAACAAGCCCCCAAACGCATGTACTGCCGAGTTTTATTTTCCAATCTTGCAATAAGTAGTCCTTCAGACACTCAGCTTTGTAAAAAAACATGTGAAAATGGACACAACAGGAACAGAAAGCAAAAGCAAACCAYGAGAGTCCTTTCCTGTTGCAGCTGCCTGCAGGCTCCAGAATCACGGCCGCACGCCCTCCGCGTGCAGTTAGAAGTGAGAAACAACCACATTATTGTATAAGGCTGATCTGAGTGAAGTATAGGGTAAGCACAATTTCAGGCTGCCTCTTKATGTTACTAGAAGAAACTCTCCGGATAAATCATTACAAGTAACTTTGAATTTTCCTCACATCAGGAAATTGCACATAAAATAACTTCAGGAACTCCCAAAATAAACAGAACTGAAGCAGTGCATTGCATTACGGCCTATTTTTCCTCAGTATATCACGGGCACTGTACAACTTCAGAGCAAGCATTACAATCATTGACAAGCCTGAGCTAAGTTTTGCTCTTAGATGTACCTCACGGTTTTCCATTGACTTCATATGTGCGACAAGACCAAACCTCCAAATCTTCTTCCTAATTTTCTCTTTAATTCAAGAAAAAAAAAAATAAAAATAAGTAAATAGCCAGTCAGGCTTAGGAGGCAGTGGAGAAACCTATGCCTTACTTGAGGAAAAAAAAACCACCAACATAAAACAAAACACTTCTTGTCCCTTCTATCCAAAGGAAGCTCTAGACAATTCTGGAGCAAACAACYACAAAACAAATAAAGTTTGTCCACCTTCACAGTCTGCTCATTTTCTTGCAATTTTTACAAACAAACGCTAAACCTCCATTAAAAAAAATAAACAGATATACCTTCCCTCTCAGTTGCTGGGGGAAATACTCCTACCATCACAGACCTTATAGACAAAAGACAGAAGAAAAAAGTTAGCGAACAACAACGCAATTTCAACAAATTTTGTTGAAACACAGAATGCAGTTTGAAAACAAATTGTGAAAGGAAAGTGTTTTCTCGAGTACCTGTCATTTATAGTAACTTCCTAAGTTAAACAAAGTTAAGAAAATGTTTTCAGATCCACATATTGATCTGTTCACCTCTCTCGGTTGTTTTGTTTAAAATAACGTTATTAAAAAATGAAAAGTGAGCGAAGGCCTACGAAGTCGGCACCCGGCGAGCAGCACAGGGCCCATCGCGCTGTGGCTGTGCCGCTGCCGCCAGGCGCTGTCCTGCCCAACGCTTCGCTTGGCAGAGCAACTTTTCCTCCATCACGAATTGGGAGATAGGGCTGGGGGCTTCGAGTTCAAGTCACTAGTTGCAAGATTTTTTTTTTTTTTTTYCCTAAACAATACTGCTCTAATCAGGGTGAAAAAATCCACACGACATTTGCACAGATAAAACTGGGAGGTGGGGGGGACCTCTACAGGGAACAGCACTACGTAGCTATACAGAGGTGCTTTACCCAGAGGTGCTTTACCCAAACACCAAAATAGCATGCCTCTCCCTGGTTTGCTCTGTGCAAATATTAACTCTGATCCCCCCTGTTCATCAGGGATCCCAACACTCCGGTCTGGTTTTCCTGATTTCCTCCTCCCTGTTGGGCTTTTGTAGCATTGCCAACAAGGAGAGATGAGGAAGTTTCCTGTGCCTGATAATGCCCTTAAAAGGGCCACCCAAGATCCTTCCCAGGCTGAAAAAAAAAAGGATGCAGGGATCTCTGGGATCCCTCTGGCTAGGATGGATCCTCTGTTGAGGAAGACATGGGAAAGGGAGCAGATCCAGGGGCATCATATGCTGCACAGGGGCCAGTGCTCACTGAAGAAACAAGGAAGGAGCAGGCCCTGGTTGCTAGGTCTAAGCTATGAAGCAYGTTGAAGTAATCTGGCTCCGTTCCTTTTTGCTCTTCCTGGTTTTCTTCTGCTGGAAACCCAGGCTTCTTGCCAATAAGCCAAGGTGTGAAACCAGACCTGGGAATTGTTCTTGGATTTTTAAGCTTAGACAGAGCCAGCGCAAGCTGCGGAGTTGTTATTCTGCTCCCTCACTTTGCAAGAGTGTCTTCAAAAGACGAAAACCCCAAGTTTCCAGTAGCTCCTGGGGACTCATGTCCAGCTCACTAAACCAACTTACGCCAGTGCTGTAGCAGACAAAACAGGTCACGGAGCAGCTCTGGCCTTACAGAGCACAAAGCRCCAGTGGTAAATGCTGGTAAGGAGCCTCTTTACAGCAGCCATTCTCACGCAGAGCTGTTTGTGCAGTCTGCTCCCCGTCGCATAGCGATCACGCACGGAGACAAGCCATCCTTACGGCAATTTACTATCAGGGAAGTTCTCACCATTATACAAGCCCAGAGGGGTGCAAGGCCAAAATCGTGCAGTGCTGCCAGTACTGAGGCTTCACCAGAATTCCTGCCATATTTGATTGCTCATTTGGGAAGAGGGGAACCAAAGCAGGTTTGGGGGGAGCTGGGAAGGTGGGGTTTTGTTGCTTTAAGAAGGTTGCAGCTCCCTGAGCCAAGCAGTTACAATCTCTAGCTTCATTTTTTTYCCTAGTTTTTTAGTTTTTAGCCCTTTACATTATAGAGAAACCTTGGAAACATCAAGCTGCAAGGATTAAAAAAAATAATAATCAGAGGGCAAATTAAATCATCTAGTATAATTTCTTTAAGAAGTCTTGCAACTTTATTTATTTTGAAGGGACTGAGCACAAGATTTTTCTGAATCGTTGAGGGATAATTCTTTTTAAGGTGCGTAACAAAATCATACCAAAATTATACCTTGATAACAGATCAATCTCTTTGTGAACCTTTTTAGGATTATCTCAACAACACCAGAAGCAAATTCAAGATTTTTTAAAACTAGTTAAGTTTCCAACCATAATACTGTACCATATTATTAGATCTCTGGCCACATTAAAGTTAARCCTAATATACTGCTTGATATTCAACACGAGCCATAACCTCAACAGCCATCCAACAAACTTTGTTACGTGAAGAGAAGAGCAAAGCAAGGCTAGCTGTGGTATTAGAGGGTCATTCTGCAGRTTTGCAGCAAGGGGAAACATGCTGCAACGTGTTTCTGCCTTGTGGTTTAGGTCAGGGCTAGTGTGAGCGACTCTGGTTCACTCTAACCACCGGCAGCAAGCTCAAGCATTACCCCACTTGGAGGGAGAGGCAAAGGGCACAGCCCTTTCCCACCAGCTCCTCCCCCTGCTTCGAGTGGTTGCTGGCTGGTTGGACAAGATGAGAGACAGCAAAGGAAGGAGAAGAAAGGGAACAAAAAGGAACTTTCCTGCTGCACTGTCTCCTCCCACTCATGGCACAACAGATCTTCAGTGAGGCTGCAGCTGAGAGATTAACTGCCTTTGCTGGTTGCTGGTACAGTTTTTGTATGGGGAAGTGCTGCTGGGGGTTGTGACAAGCCTCACGCGATGCTCCGTGCTCTGAAGTGAACCTGGAGGAGATCCCAGCTCAGTTAAGTCTGCTGTAAGACTTTTGCGGTCCTACAGGGCACAATTTCACCCTCCACGGACATGAGCCCGACTCCAGAAAAGGGAGGCAGGCTGGAGGTGGCACCAGCAATCTAGCATGGAGGAGGAGAGAAAGGGTTGACAAACGCACTTGATGCTCCTCTTCTGAGCATCACACGTGATGCAGGCTGGACAGCGTTTCCTATCTGCTGCAAGGGCAGCTCAAGAGGCCTGCCTTTCTCCTGCCCACTGCCAACTCCACATCTGCACAGGGCCAAACCAAAGTTTTGACRCTAGAGTTTCCTGGTAGCCCTGAAGCCTAAGAAGTCTGCAACCAGAGAAAGGCCACAGAGCTCTACCTCATGCGTCACACACTGCTCAGCAAAGCTCTGGCCATTTGGTTGTGCCCACAGCCAGTCTTCAGCTTATCGATGGCGAACCTGCCTATTTAGCCCAAAATTTAGGCAAGTTCTGCTTCAACCAACTCCTCTGGAGCAGATTCCTTACCTGRGCAGTCACCGCTTGTGCTATTGCAAACTTTCAAGTACAAGCCGTCCGACAGCTYGTCTCCTTCTGGTCTTCTCTAAAATAGCCTTGGGCTTTTCTCATAATCAAGAACAGTGAGGCCCTGCTGCATGTCAGCCCCTCTGGGGAGTAAGGCGTCATACAGCCACACTAGTCTCCAAGGACAGTAAGACTCACAACAAGTCRGTAGGATACTCCTGGTTTTGAAAGAGCTGCTATTCACCCTTTCCTTTCCCTCTGCAGTATCAGCAATCCCAGTTGTATCATTTTCCTTTAACAGGACATCTTCCACACTTGCTTTCAATCTCTGAATTTGCTAAGTCTGTGCTTGAACAGATCCTTGCTTTCTYGCCCACTTTCACAGAACTTGCAAAGCTCGAGACTTCTGCATCTCCATCAGATCTGGTGAGAAGGACAGACAGGACAGATATAATACGAGAAGAGGACCACTTTCTTTCTCTTCCCTACGAAGACTGATTTTAATATTAACCTAGTTTAAACACACCCTAAAAACAGATGTAAAAATTTGCACATTAGAAAACATTAATACTGGCAGATATTCACAYTCCCTTCCAGGATTTCACAGAACTCTGCAAATCCCCTGTGACAGGACCTAGATGGAACATGGACCTTTTGCTATCTCTGCAGCAGTCCAAGAAACAAAGCAAAAAYCAGTGTACTATTGTTTATATATTTGGAATATTTGCCTTGCTTAGAAGATTCACAGATTCAAGTATACCCCATCATATACGGGGTTTTTCCTGGTAGGTGTATCAGCTTCTTTGCTTTAATATTCTGATTTTTCTGTCACACAAAACAAAGATTTTTCATGTTTGTTTTGTCCTGTTACCAGAGCAAACCATTCATTTTTAACTGTTGGTTTTGGCATAGCAGTACTCCATGTTCATAATGGAAATGTGTTTTCAGTGGTAGTACTGAACAATAGAAAAGTCTCTTTCAACTGTCGGGTTATGAGGAGAACCATCTGTTATTAAATTTAAGTCACAATGGCTCTGTTTCAGAAATGCAGTGGAAGCTTCACTAACTTTGCAGTCAACACATCTGTAGCATTACAGGAAAACAGTTACCTTAACTGAAAGCAGCAGCACAAAATGGTCCCTTTATTCCAGCCTAATTTGATAATGATGACTAACTAAATATCTTGAAAGTAAGCATTTTCTGGATGCTGTCGTATAAATTTGGGGCCTTCRCAATTTATATATTTGTATCCTAGCAATAAAAATCGAATATATAGAACCCAGTAAAAAGCTTAGTTTAGTCAGGCTCAGTTCTTTGAACTATATCTACACTGAATAAAGCAAACTTCAGGAATTAAAAACATAATGAAGGTGCTTAATTCAACACAATAGGAAAGTCAAATTTCATCATCTGCTTGATTGACTGTTACAGGGCACTTTATTGGAAGCTGGAGAACAACTGAACTACTAATGCAAATTCTACAGAGCAGCCAGGATTTCAGAACCTGGAAAAACAAAAGAGAACGACTCCAGTCACCAAGATGGGAATCAAAATACCCTCCAGTATAGCACTTCAAATCACCTCTCCACCTCATGTGAAGTTATCAGGAATTGCTCTATTATTTCTGTCATTAAGAGACCATTCCTCCCCCCACCTTTGCACCCATTCCTTTAAAGTGTAGCCAGAGATTATCAAACCCAGCGATAGCCTTTCAACAACTCGGCCAGTTGAAAAATCTCTCAAGTTATACTGCTATCAGCGCTGCACGAGCTGACGTCAGGCTGCTGTTTACTGGAGATGGGATAGTGCCAATTTCCACTGAGCTGAAGACAGCAGTGTCCGGCCTCTTTTGGCTGTGCCCAAGCAGAACAAACTCCTTGCATGTGTTTGCATGCATGTACACACATGGGGCAGAGCACATGCATGTGGCCCTATTTGTGGGCGCATATAAACATGGGGGGAAAGGGACTTGCTCTCGTTTTCCCATTTTAACACCAGAATTAAAAACAACAAATAAATCCAACACTCAGTCTTCTCTGAAAAACTGCAAGAGAGAAAGGCAAACATCACCTGCTTTGCTAAACATCACAAAAATATAACGTAGCGACAATACTTGGGATAGCCGTAAGACTCCTAAGTAGCAGCTTATGGAACTAAAATAAGCAAAATTGATGTCTATCAATAAAAGGACTGAGGTGAAAATCTGAATATTGACATGATAGATTTCTGCAGGAAATAGTCAAGTTTTACTGGGACTACTTAAGTTTTCAGAGTAACTGCACTGCCTTCCTCTTTGAAAACTAGGAAATCCCCAGGTCAGTGTTAAGTAAGATTACTTAGGTAAAACTTGCTGCATGAAAATATGTTAAAAATATTACCAGTCCAAGAGGAAGAAAAAAAATTAAAACGAGTCTGAACTTCTCATAACATTTGTTCACTTTGATGTTCCCTATAACAGGGCAACCTTTTAATTGTGAGCGAATGTGTGTTAAYGGAAAAGGACAAAAGACAAGACAGTATCAAGTCCTGTTTTCAATTACAGTTTTTATCCATTTTATCTATAATTATCTCAGTAGCTATAAGGCTTCACTTGAAGTTTTAAGCATCAATTCTACCTGAAAAAACACCCTCCAGTGTATTTGAGGTTGAGGAATATAAAAATGCAGTAATCTGCACATCAAGTGAAGTTTTCTGTATTTATACCCAAGCAGGGCACGATGCTATAAGCCAAGGAAAAGAAGAGTCCTGAAGAGTTTTGGTTCCACTTAATGACTTCTCCCCTTGAGAGCCCAGATGCACACTACTCTGACTTTTTACTTCTCAGGAGTGTATCATAAGATGATCTTCATATGGACACTGACTTGCTCTCCTGATGATTTTTAACCCTATCTTATCCAATCTGCTGATRGGACTCCTCTTTCAACTTTAAAAGCTTTCTCAAAAATTTCTAATGAGCATACTACCTGAAAAGATTTTACAGATCATTAATATCACTCTGTAGGTTAACTACAGACAATATAAATACTTGTTTTCCCTCCCTGTTTAGGAAACTTCCAAGTTTGAGGCTCCCCTAACAGCAGTAACACAATGTGAACAGAAAATATGCAAAGTGTAGGGAACTTGATTTGAAAAAAAGTACTAAAATAAACTTCTTAGATGTAGAACCTCAGATCTGATGACTAGAAAAGTTAAGCTGAAAACCAGMACATCCATCCCAAAGCCTTGAACAGGTAAAACAGTAAATATTTAAATATTTTGGCTTCTTTCAAGTTTAACACAAAACACATGAAGAAGGTACATTGGCTGCAGCACATAGGTTAGCCAAGACCTTGCAGGCTGCCTTCACAAGAACACTTTCACTCTTGACAAATAGTATTAAATAAATACATTATCAATCAGCAAGATATATGCTGCCTTTCTAGTCTACAAGAAGTTTTTGGGGGCTGGTGACAGTCTTCAGTACTAAAGTTTGCAACATTTTACTCTGAAGTGATAAATAGCATCTCTTTGTTACTGATTGTTTCCTTCCCTCAGATTATTATTTCTCCTCCATACATGCTCAAAGGTACCAGACAGGATATCATCACCTAAAACAAAACTGAGAACTGGCATTTTGAAGTCTAGACATGATTTCCTCTTTTGGAAGTCTTCTCATATCTGTACCTTCCTCATATAACCACACTAGAGTAAAGAGTTCTCAAGGTAACCTCATTCCGCTCTTCTGTATATAGACAACAGTTCAAATATAGCAATTATTTCTTTAAACCAGGGACCACACCCTAATAACTTGGTTGATAACAGCATTCAGTCAGCAACACTTACTTTTAACACTTTCACCTTTTGCTTCGTGTCTCAGGACCAAGGGGAGTTTAGTATGGACCATATACATTGTCAGTACACAAGGACCTTTATCTCATATGACTTCCTGAATCCACTCATTCTTGAAATGCTTTCTCATATCCTTTAAAAACCCCTGATCAGTACATTTATTTGCAAATATGCATTTGCAGAGTGGTTTTCAATCAAGCTCCTGAAACTTTGTTTGATACAAAGCTTTCCTGAATAACACTAAACTTAAATAGGCATGCCCAGCATGTGAAACTGAGGAGGTTTAATTTTTGTTTTTGTAAGGCTGGCACCAGTCCTTTCTGCATTCATGTGCTTGAAATTTCACTGCACCTAGCACCAGTACCTATTTGGAAATTTGCTTTCTGTGAATTTGCTTATCAACGTGTGGCAGAGCTTTAAAAGGTTACTTTAAACAAAGTGACACCTTTCCCCCCAAGGAACACTGTTTCTCTGGTGATCTTGGTATTATGTTCTCTAGCTACACATTTTTGAACTTGTGTATGCTCTGCAATTTATGCTGATGACAGGCTTTCAGGATGTATTACTGCACATGTTAGCTACCTATACRCATCATCTACGCATGCATTACCTACGCAGAGTAATATTTCTTGGGTTGGACACCTTTGTTTTATACTGCACTGGGCTCTGTATGTATTGAAAATAAGTTTAGCCTCTGTCTGCATTCTCTCTACACACTTYGACCTTTGTTCATCTGCACTCTTCTGCTCTTTCACTGCTTTTTCATTAGGGAATCATTTTCACTAGCCCTACAAATGCACACTGCTCTTTTTTTTTTGGCGGGGGGGGGGAAGCCTCCATTTCTCACTATAACTGGCTTTCAGTTTTATCTGTCAGTCCATTACAGATGCTCGGGAGCTCTTGGCTTGAAGGATTATTTCAAGGGTGTACACAGCACTGCTCTGAATAAGGGAGCTGCACTGTTGTGACCACATGCCATGACAYAGGAGAGATCCTAGCTGCTAACGTAGGGAGGAGCAGGGTCCAAGAACCCCCTTTGATTACCCAGGTGACTGTCCCCTGTGAAGTTCAGCAAAACACAGGTCAGGAGGACCAAAAGTCAGTTTTAGCTTAAAATACTAAAATTCCATTTTCTCTGAAACAAGAAAACCGTATTTAATCGGGTTAAAAGAGTTAAATGATCCAAAACACTTTGGTTTTAGGATTACCCGAAATCTTCATTTATTTTGATGTTAACAAAATGAATTTTTCATGTTTCAGGACAAACCAACCTACACTTTTGATACAGCCTCAAAATCAAAAACACAGTTGATAGCAGATTGGGGAGTAATRATATAACTGATTAAAAGCTGTTAACTGTTCAAAGATAAAAGACACAYGACTGAGTTTGACACTATTATGTAATGCCATAGAAAATGCTCTCAGCTGATCYGTAGTTCCTTCTAGAGAAAGCTTACTTTCCCAAGTGGTACTCTCATGCAAGTAAGGGGGCATTGGAACAACCTTTGGGGAGCTTGCAGTCCTCCCTGCCTCTCMCACTGAAGCCAACAGTAAGTCTCAATTATCACATTTCCCAGATTCAGAACCAACAGAGGACTTCAGTCTCTTCAGTTCCCCTGCACAACATTGTGCAGTCCAGGAAGATTTGCGGTGCGGCAGCCAGCTTCTCTTCAGCTCTGTCAGGCTTCACACACTAAACA
>NW_028186375.1:645632-661157 GCF_003343005.1 Rhea americana | reverse complement strand
CTCTGGTCAAAGATGTGGTTTACTCCCAACTCCATTCATTGAAATCAGTCACTTAGAAGCACATGTAAGAGATTGCTTCCTGCCTCTTATCACCTGATACATTATTCCCTCCTCCCTAGGCATATATAAAACTATATGGAAAGCCAAAAGCAAACAAAATACCCGCCCCAGCACAATGCATGAACATTATAGTAGACGGCAGCCAATTAGTACAGTAGTTTCAAACCTAAGCTGTTGCTCAAGCTTTCAGATGATTCAGTTACAGGTTTTCAGCATATCCTTTTTCCTGATGAAACTCAACTCATTTCTCCCCCTGCCCCACAACTTGYTTTTCATTTTGGTCAGAGGTAGGCAGCCTTCAACATAACTAGAGAAATCTAGATCTCCAAAGAGACCAGGCTGTGATCTTCTCAGAGTGCCCAGGCACTGTCAGAGATACAATATGCCCACGTTGTCTTCACAGCTTCCAGGTTTTTGAGATTCAGAAGTTTGCTTCCAGTCCCTTTATTTTGTCTGGCAGAACTTACTGGACCATAGCTTCTAGTAATGTCAGTGAAACAAAAGAAATACTTTTGATAGGTGAGCTTATCAGCTATATCCACCAGTATGAAGTCAGCATACAAAGGCATGGAGGTCTTAAGGTTGGATGAGAATACAGTACAAAGTCTATACCACTGCCCAAGCAGACATCTAAAAGTTGATAGGGAAATGAGGCTGAGAAGACAGGCCTCATTCTCAGCCACAGACCTCCAAAATCAACCAGGATATCCAAGTGAAGATTACATTCTACTCTGATGCCAAAGAAATCTCTTTCAAAAGATATATGAAGGAAGACCATTGCCATGCTGCATTCTCCAAGCCTGCACACAGCCTCAGGGTTGTTTCAGGTCAAGAAAGCTGAATTTTGGGGCATAGTTGGCTACATCTGCCAAAAAAATCTCCCACCTCCATTTTTTTTTTTTTTTCTTTCCACATGCATCAGAACAAAGCGATTCTGAGGACTGTTTAGCTAGAAACCTGCCAGGACTTCTCACAACAAGGTGGACACAAAGAGGCTTTGCACTTTCAGTGGTTCTTGGTTAAGTCAGAAATACAGGTCATGAGCCCACTGCAGTGGAATTACATGACCAAATTAAATATCACACAGAGTATCCAATCTCTTTCACTCCAACACATCCCTCTCAAATACACACACACATCCAGAGTGATAAAAACCCCAATCCATCTTGTCCTAGAGATCCCTCAGTAACCTGTTTGGTTTGCTAATAAAATGGAAAAGGCTTTTCCATTTTTCCCATGGCACTCCCTAGTATTTTCAGGGAAGCGAGGCCCTAAACTCCCAAGTCAGAAGACTGGCACGCRTCAATAGAAAGACGAGCTAGCCCACTTTGTGCACTGCAGTCATCTTGGAAGGACACGGGAGAGCACAGCTGTCAGCAGCAGTGTGCTGGGCACAGACATGGCACTGGCCCCACACAGCTTTTGCTGCCTGTGCTTGTAAAGGTGCCAGGGCTGAATACAGTTAAATACTCAAGGGCAGAGGAAAAAGCCCCAGTGATTTTAAAGCCACAGCTGCTAGACCACTTGTACAGTGCAGAAAAGCCTTAGTAGGTAGAGAAGCAYAGAAGGAGCTGGCAAAGGATTGAAAGTTTTCCTTTGCTGTCTCTTATCTAAGCAATGGCAGATGATTTTGCTGAGAGTTTCAGGTGTCCTGAACAATAGCAGTGGAGCCAGTCACTATAATGGTGGTAGAAAAGAAACTGGCTTTCTTGAGAGAGAGAGAGAGACAAGTCAAGCCAGTTCCAGAACATCATTTTCCCTACCAGCTCATTCTACCCAAATCATGAGCTGGAAAAACTGGAAAGGTAAGCAGTCCAAATTAATGGCAACATCAAGCAAACTGGTTTATTTATTAGCTTAGCTGGAGCAGGGAGCCCAGTTCCAGCTTGGGGCACTAGTTCCATAGACATTCCCTTCATTTACCCCTTACCTGAGACAGCTGTGTGCGGGCCTGAATTATTCCTGCCTTTTCCTCAAAGGGCATCCCAATCCCTTGCAGCTTCAGGCATGCGCTGGGTGCATGGCCACAGTTCTTATTCTTGGGATGGCAGCATTTCTGTTCTACTAGCTCATTCTTCTAACCCTATGTAATTGCAGAGGGAGGGATAGGGAATCAGCAGCAACACAGAGCAGGAAGCTGTCCTTTCCCTCACACCAYTCCTTGTACATTTTTGCTACTGTATCTTCCCCATAGCACAGCATTTGCCCACTGAACTGACATTTTAAAGAATTGCTACTTTATCCTTCCACAAGGAAGAGTCCTACAACTGGTAGGAAATGATCACTGTAAACCTAATGATTAAAAGAATCCCCAGGTACGCATTTATAGTTCATTTCCACCATAGAGGAGACTTCTCCAGATGCTCAATTGCATTTCATCCTTAAGAGCAAACAAGGGCTCCTACAGATTAGACCTTTCCAGCAGAGCTTTTGCAGACAGGCAGATAGAGGATTCCTGCTAACTATCACTGAGACCACAGCAGTACAACRATTATACTTGCTAAAAAACAGTAAGTTAAAGTAAGCATCACAAAGGGTGAAAAATGACATGGATCTTGCATATAATTCCTCTTAAAATTCTTTATAAAATTCAGGATTGACTCATATTCTACAGACAGGGAATCTCAAGCCTAGTAGTTTTGTTAAAGGTACAAAACCCAGTGAAAGAGCAGGAGCTCAAAACCCATGCGTGTGGGAGTTGCCATCCCTGCCAAGTCCCTACCATCAGCATTCCCAGAAACCAATTTCTTTTGTGTGCACATTAAAAGCCTGAATGAGAGCATAAATGAGGCAAAGTCCCTTGCATGGTTTAAAAACTATGGCTTGACATAACAAGCAGTTTCCATTAAAAAGAAAAAGACAATACTTGCCAGGTACTGCTCTGTTGTCCACTGCTGACTTTTAACGACAACTGCCRCATCTTGGAAAACTGTTCAGTCATAAGGCACTACATTTCCCCTCAGGGCCAGAAATCAGGCGCCGTCATTTATCTGCATGAAAGGCGCACATGGGAAAATATCCCATAGCCATGTGGTTTATGCAGCAATCAGAATCTTGGGCACCCTCTGTACACAGAAGTTTGCGCCTATTACAATGTATTCCAGTTGGCCAGCACATTAAAAATCTCTGCTCAGGACTTCTGGCTTTTCCAATTAAGCTTATATGAAAAAAGTCTTTTTTCCTTTAATGACATTGCCATTTATTACAAAGCTATGATGAGTTCTTATCTCATTGTGGTACCTCATGATAACTCATTATTCATTGAGCTTCACTTCTTGATGTATGAGGAACAGCAACATACACTTAAATAGCTCTATTTAAACTGGCCCTATAGTTGAAACAAATCATTTCAAGAGCAATACAGAACTGTAGATAGAACTGCTCAAAAGCTTATGATACGATATTCTTCAGTATTCACAGAGCTTAATATCTTCAAACAGAAATTACTCAAGTTGATCTATCTCTCATTATTATTAAGTCAAAGTTCTTCCTAAAGAGAATAGGATGATTGATAGTCAGAGATTACCAGGGCCAACATAGTGAGAGATTAGACTCTTTATAGCCACAAGCAAGCCTGGGAGGGCTCAGTTCCCCCACAGCCAACAAGCCAGGAACACTGCAAAGCACGCTCAGTGCCCCCATCTGAGCGCCGAAGTCTCTCCCTCATTCAACACCTGATCAGCCTGGTGCTGACAGATAACAGAGCATTGCCCGGCTGCCTAGGCCAGCAGGGACACGGTTGCAATGCAAGCTTTTGAACTTTGAGCTTAAAAACAAAACAGAAAGCAACACATCTGCCAGCATAGTCCCCTGGCCTCTCCCCCACCTCCCCAGTTACAGGGGGAGGGTAAATGCTGTGAGATGTCAGGCCCTTTCAAGGAGTAAGCAGCACTGCTTGGGTCAGGTTCTTGGCATAACACTGGAGTGTTTGGCCAGGGAATTCAAACTGGGTCTGGATTAGAGGCAAGAAGTTCAGCTTGGTACATCTGGCAACCCTTCAGAAAATGAGAATATGGTCACTGGCCCAGCCTGTCCATCACTGCCTTCCCAACATTAGATACTTATAACACAGTGATATCACAGAAGGAGAGTAAGAGCCAGAGTCAGATGACCTAAATTGTGGCTAAGTCCCTGTATCTTTTATTTCCTTCCAGCTGACTCCTGGCCTTCAAGCACAGAGCCCTAGGCAGAATTTAGGCCAGGAGAATCTGGTCTTTGGCATCTTAGCAGGTGGAAATAGCCACAACTGACTCAGGCTGGTAGACACTGAACACAGGGGAGAAATGCACCTGCTGAGATGCAACATGCAAACACAACTCTTCTGCCCTGAGGGTCTCCAGACTTTGAACTCTGGCCCACAACAAAGATGAACAGAGCAGAATTTATGTACACAGAGCATCTTGCAACTGGACATTGCAGGTGTAGTGTGCCATGTGAGAAACTTTTGCTCACCACCTCTGCTCTACAAGATTTAAAAGCCAGTTTTCAAAGCAAGACACTTTACGTATCACCTCTCATTCCTATTACCACTGTACTGCTTACCAAAGTCAARGGACTGAAACTTTTCCAAGAGCAAGGGGAGTGTTATTTCCTTGCAGTAGCGGTTATGTATCAGGAAAGACTGTACACAGATAGTATCTCAGGCACAGGTAAGAAAGATGTTAATGTATCTTTTCCACACACAAGCACACCCTGAAACACACYAGAAAAGCTAGCGGCATTTACTACACTCCAGTATAAACACTAGTMAGGAAGCTAAAGAAAGTAACAAGCATCTTTGCCTGAAGGGTCTTCTCCAGGCTACTATGTATCAGAGGAAAGATAAAAGCAGAAGCTTGGGACACAGCAAAAGCAAAGCTCTCTGCAGACACAGACTAACACAGAACACTAATTTGCAGGAGTATTTCACGCTCAAAGGCAGATGGCATGGCTTTTTACTACACAGTTTTGCTAAGGGCTGTTACTTCAACTCCACAGTGTCCTCCTAAAAGCACCTTGGGAGAAGGAAGTTGATCTACAGAGTCTTCAATTTCAGCAGCACAGAATTTCACAGTCCCTATCTGCTGTGACAGATATGTCTTCTCACCTCAAAACAGGAACTTTGCCACACAGACTACAGAGCCCACCAACCATTTCTCTTTCCCCCCAAATTAACACATGTTAGGGAACAGGCCAGTGCTTCACATTACTGAGCTCAGCACATCGCTGCCTGGAGTCAGCAGACATTAGGAACAGGGCTGCATCTTAAATACACCCATCACAAAGCAAAGGAAGGAGGAACCTCCATCCATGCACTGAGATAGAAGCCTGTCTCTTAAAAAGCCAAAGTTCCTCACTTCTTACACAAGCAGACTGAGCATTCCCTCCYCCACCATTCCCACCCCATCCCAGGTGGGGGAGGTGCAGGAGTAATGTCCTAAACCTCCGGGCTGTCCCATGCAAGAGGGAAACAACTCTCAGCTCCTGCACTGGAAGCAGGCCTGCCTTGCCGAGAAGAGTCACAGACTGGCTATGCACAGAGGAGCAGACAGTGATTAAAACACACCGCTCTCCTGAGAGGCGAGGGGAGTGGAAGGGCTCTCCCTGTTCACCCAGTTCCCAGGGTGCTCGCCAGGGAGGAAGAGCTGCCGGACTTGGCTCTGAGAGCAGCTGGCCAAAGTCCACCTTATCAAAGGCACCAAGGGCCCCAGGCAGGCAGTGTACCCCAAACTCTCCTGTAGCCCAGAACTCTGAGAAGGCTGCGCTCTCAAAAATCAGGCTGTAGCATAACAGGGGCTCTGCAACTGAAGCCATCTTCAAAAGGAGGAAGCAACCCAGACACATTCAATCTCCCAGGCACATACCTGGTATGGTTCAAGAGTGCCCCAAGGAGCTTCAGCAGAGAAGCATCCAGCTCTTGCATCTAGGTTTGAACTGACATCTCCAGTCATGCTTAGTGAAACAACCAGAATAAAAGACTTGTTAAAGCAAAGGACTGAGACTAAGGAGACCACCCTTCCACTGCTCATTCTRGCACCACCTTTATAATCCCACCTAGAAAGAGGTGGGCAGTAAAGTTCTTCCTTGGCTTCCCAGGACACTTGCATCTTTAAGATAACTGAGCCAGGGATTGGTCTTCTTGCAAATCAAATGAAGGAGAGTGAATATATGCAAGGCAATCAATTTATATGAACAAAAACTGTGACTGTTTAAATCAAAATATTTACAGTTGTGCACTCAGTACGCTCAGTACTACTGCAGTTATGCCTTATCCTGTGCAAAGCAAGATTAGAAGCAAAGCAGGGATTTCTGCTACACTTGCTGTTACACTGGCAGTGCTAGATGCCTTGCTGCTCATCTTCCAACACCCAAGAATGTTTCATGAGTACCCCACTGTTCCCATTCACTCCATCTCATACTCTAGTAAAAAAGCAGTTCACTACAGTTACTTCTGCTCCACATTTCTTGAGCCACTGAGGAGGCACTGCAAAGAAAAGCAAACAACATGCAACTGCTCTGTGTCCTGAGGACTGACTATGCTGAAGAACAGCACATTGCAAAAGCATTATGTTTCCAGTGGCAAGATGAATGGGARAAGTGCCAGCCACTTGCTGCAACTCTTTTGTCATGCCAACTGCTGGCTGCTATGAGGATGCATGTTAGATACTTCCTTAGAAAAGAGCTCTGCATCTCATGCTTCCAGATGGAGGAGGAATGATTCACACACACAAGCAACGCTAGAATGACGGCTGAAAAGAAAACATTTTCATTTTGTTTATTTGTGTTAAAGACGTTTTCACAGGCCTTAATCGCAGCAAAGATTGAATTGAAGATGACACTTCCTGCCCTAAGGAATACACGCTCAAAACCCCAATGCTACTTCCTGTTGGCCTTGTCAAGCTTTGAGGCATCAAAAAAAAAAAAAGAAAAAAGAAAAACCCACACGCATACCCCACATGTCTCATTCCCCTGCTTTCCTCATTTTCACAGTATTTCTCTGCACAAATGATGACAGAATAACTCCRCTTACACTACTGTTGCACTGTGCAATGACAGCTATGGGGGGAAGCATCCAAGAGACTGGTCAGGTGTCAAGAGTTCTAAACTGACCAGGGACTGACTTGTAACGCAGAAGCAAAGCAAAGCATCCCTTTTCTTCTTAGGCATACTAGCGAGCAAAATGCAAGCATTTACCAGCCTAGACGGCAGATAAATGCAGAACAGAGATAGCTCAGTGGTCAAAACAGTTGTCTGTCTGGTGTCTGTTTCTTTTGTGGAGCTCCTTACATGTATCCTTCTCYCAGTTCACCTGCACAGCACTTTCACCACATACTCCAAGGGCTCTGCCTCCTGTGAGTCTCTTTCAGTACTAATCTTTAAATTCCCAGTTATTTACCTTCCTCTGGCTCATCTCTAATTTGCAGAGTTCTTGGAGCAGAGACTATCCTTAAGCATTCGGAGAGTATCCAGAATATCCCGAGTCCTACTGCAAGTAACCGAACAGTAATGCATATGCATGCAACTGATATTAAGCCAAACAAAGCACATCTCCGACAAGAAAAGYGAAGGCAGTAGCTACTTCCTGCAGGTGACAGTAGAAAGTCTACACTTTGGGGTACATCCACTGACCAGGAAAAATTTTCAAATTTGCCTTCTCTGCTCCCACTTCCCTACTTCCACATCACATTATCCATCTCTGAAGTGATTCATGCCCCCTTTTTATTATAAATCATTCTAATCAGTTCTGTGGCATGGCAGAAATCCAGCATAACCATCAAAAATACACACGCAAGCATAGGCTGAAACAATGCTTCATTTCATAGGGAATTCTCCCCAGTCATAAGCTGGTACTGAGTCTGGGTGGGTTTGGCAACCCTTCTCTCAACAGCACTTCTGTGGTGCTGACCCTTCCCTAAAGGGTGCTAGATACATCCTCCTTTGCTACTTCCTCTTTTCACAAAGGATTTTTTTCTCTTTAACTTCTTGTTAAAGCCAGGGGAAAGTGTTCAAATGGGAATTATTTCTCTGCTATTTTGCAGGCTGCAAAAGTGAGACTTGGGGGTAAGGAAAGGGCTACTAGGAAAAAAAAAAACATACACACACACACACACTTGCAGGGCAGTGCAGGCCTTTCTTCCTCCACCATCCCAAGTGAAAAAAAAGCAAGAGCGGCTGGGTAACAGTTCCAGCTCCTTTAGAACTGGAGTTCAAACAGGGAAGAAAGGAAAAAAATATATTTCAGAAACACTCCAGAGCTAATAAAAGGGTTTTAAAACTTTCCTTGGGTAAAAGAGCACAGGCTATTTTTGTAGCTCCTGAAAAAACCCCTATGCACTTTGCTCATTTGTGCTGCAATAGCTCCAAGAAGGAATCTGGAGCCATGGCTTTCACATAAAACCAATGAGGAGGTCTGAAGCCCAAACTGGAGGGATGTCAACAATTTAAACTCTGAAGACTACCATCTTGTTAAGTAGTATGTTACGATCTCATGTACAGGTTTGTCCTGGGCAATGAGGGACAAATCAAGGAGAAACATTAATAAATACTAGCACACAATTAACCACTGCTATAAGCACYGGGACTTTGGATTTCTTAGATTACAAGATTTCAAACACTTATTTTATAGGAGTGATACACTGGCTATCCAAGCACCCCCAACAAATTATGCTACCAGGACATACGGGCAATGGATTATTACCACAACRGAAATAGATTATAATGGCTTTTGTTCTCAATGAGGGAAGAATTTATCTCATTTTGAGTATGCTAGCAGAGTGGAGAGTGGAAGGCTACACCTGAGATTTTTTTTCCTCTGTCTTCCAAAGTGCGAATGCCACAGTAATCTGCAAATCTGAAAGGGCAGGAACTGCTTTTCTGCAGAAATTGCACTAAAATATCTGAAAACTGGGAAGAATTCAAAATAGTCTAAATGAAAGAGCAGCTGAAACAGCCTCCCTGCTTTTGCTGACTGCTGGGAGGATGCCCTATTATTAGGTATTTATTATTGGCCATTACACATTCGGCTGTTGTCTYTTCACTGTAGGTCTTGATATTAGACAACACTGACCATCGCCAACAGGCCTAAAGAATTCAGCTCTGCTTTGAAACTTTAGTATCAGGTGTGTTCCCTCCCACAGGAAAGAGGACGGTTACCTCCCAAAACATGCAAATTAGCAGGTTCAGCAGAGGGATTGGAGAGTTCCTTTAAAAAGGTTTAATAGGCTGAACATTCCTTTAAAAGTGTTTCGTGTTTTACCTTTACATCATCACAGAAATCCTACCTTGCTTCATACCCTTTGCACTGCAAAGTGATTACTTCCTTAGAGAACAAGCTTTGTGAAATGAAGTGTGTTTTGGTACCCCCAACACATGTACACAATTGCTGGCACCTGGCATTCAAGAGRTTATGATTCTGATCTTAATTTCTTTGAGAAAATCAAATATTCCAGTGCAAGATGAGAGAAAACCTGGCAATGCTTAATAACATCCCTGAGACGCAGTCTCAAAGGTAACTAGTACCCACTGCATATTAAAACCAAGAAAAGACTAAATCAGAGAAGACAGCCAAATAAACAGAAGCAGGCTGACCAAAGAGGGAGAAAAAATAAAATACACCCAACCCAACTTCACAAAGCACAGCAGAGGTGAAAAAACCTGCTTTGCTACAGCATAGGGCGCACATCCAAATCTGATGACACCCAGGTGTTATTACCAGCTTTGGTCCTGACTCCTCCTGTATGACCACACTAACTCATCTCTCACCTCCATCTGGCTCCTCGTTCACATTTTCCGGCAGTCCTGAACCTCTTCCTTGCCAAGGGCAGAGGACAAAGTTTTATTGGGGGCCCATACCTGAACATGTACTGTAGCACCATACAACAACAATGCAACAGCTCTCCACACCCCGAAGAAATAGTGTGGGCCACAGAAACCAGGAACTGGATGCCAGCCCTCCCGATTTCACCTTCCCACTGTAAGCTCTTTAGGACAGGAACTGTTGCCATTTATTTGTACCCTGCTTACAGCAATGCTATTCTGAGCTGGGATTCCARTGTTAATGTCATTCTATAACCAACGAATAAAACTGATAGTTCATTAAGACTTGGAAAAAAAACAACAGCAAATGGAAGAAAAAAAATGGCCAAAAAGGAGAGAATCAAAAAAAGAACTACTACTGAGCAGGACAGAGAAAGAAGGGAAAAAAAAATGAAAAAACTCACAAGAAATAAAGGAAGAAAACCAAGAGTGAGAGATGAACATGGTTATCTGACTTCATTTCAACAAAAAGGGTGAATAATTTTTATGAATATTGAGCTTTCATAATCAAAGCCAGTATTTTATTTTCCCCCCCAACAAATACATGAATGAACAAATGATACAAATTTAAARTGTCAAAAAAGAAGATTCCAAGTTCTCAATACACTAAGTCTCAGAACTAATGTTTTGCCCATATTAGTAATGGCCAATTAGTAAAACACTGCAGAGTAACTACAGTTCCTTCTCTATTTAGAAGTCACCTTTCCAGAGTCACTGTCACTAGTGCAATCTCGCAGTTACAAAAAATCATTATCTTTGTTATTTCTCGAGATCTCTATTTCCATTGTAGGCGCTAAAGAGGTTTGTTCAGGTTCAGCTGGAATCTCTTCACCCTTGTTTTGTTCATTTCTGTATTCTTAAACTGTCCTTAACTAGACACCCATAGCAATGCTCCAGATAAACAGCACTTTGTGCTATTGTTGTGAGGATCACAACAGTTACAGGCAAATATTTTAGGGAACTGGGAATTTTCTTGCATACTAGGTCAGCCCCAACTCTCTTGGCCTTTCTGTGACTTCACCTGCTCAGTCATTAGATAGTGTCACTTCTAAATTGTAGCTGAGCATTAAAAGCATCATGCTGGGTCTCACTGCTTCTATTTAGAGATTAGCAGAAACAGTGAAGCATAGGGAAAATATAAACATAATTTTGTCCGTTTCTTAGTAGGAAAAAAAAAGAAGTTTGGGCTAGGAAAGAGATAAGGAGAAGGCTGCCTATTTTATCTGTAGGGCTGGCCTGGCAAATTTGCATTCATTGGAACCACGCCCACATCAGAATTCCCTCTGAAATGTCAACATGAACCGTATTATTAATTTTCCAAGTTGCTGACCTTTACTGCTGCCAGCATCGTAAATCTGTCATTTTGAACTGTTTCTATTCATACAAGAACATGCTTTGTAAGCCTCACGATATCTGAGCTCTGTACATAGGCTACTGATATGTTACAGAACAGATTTTCACTGCAGTGTTCCTGAAGAAGCTGCTGAGTTGGACTTTTAGTTCCATAAAGTCCACGACTGCCATCAGTTATGCTATATACCACTACAGGAGCCAGGTTTCCCGGGATTCCTCAAAGCACTTRGTGTATCTTTGCTTGAATAATTTTTTTTTCACAGTACTTTATCAAAGGTCATAACACATGGAGATTTTCAAATTATTAAGAACTTAAGTTTGTTTTTAACAAAGAAAAAAAAATATACAGAGTCCTTGGATTGGGAGATAACAGTTCCCATTTATTGTTTCTCCCAATTAAAATGCTTCATATAGCTCAGAACTTAATGCATCTTACATGTTACAGAGTGCTCAGCATAAAACCGTCTGTCGTTTCTCTCTCCATAAGTACTTAATGTGATAAATGATCYAGTTACTTGTCTTTCTAATATAAAAGCAGGAGAAGCTTTGAGACAAAGAAATAAAGGCCAAYGCATATTACAGATCTTACAGTGATTAATATCAGCCCTCCCGACTTCCATCTCTGAAGTAGTTAAGGTCACTATTCTCCCCCCACCCTTAAAAAAAAAAAGTGGATTTCAGTACATCTCACTAGAACCCTCCAAACACTCAAATTAATTTAACTGGAAGTGGAAGCTGGAGTATAAGGGACATACAGCACTTGGGCTTCAGCAAAATATGTCACACCAACATGTCACCAGAAAAATAAGTGACCTTCACTCTTGCTTCTGACAGACAGACACACTTGAAGCCTCTTACAGGCCAGGATGCTAGTGAGATTTCTGGAGGACAATCTGATAAAGATAGATGAAAGTTTTGGTTTTTTTTTGTTGTTGTTGTTTTGGGTTTTGTTTTTTTTTTAAGAAACAAGATTGACTACCTATTCTCTGAACTGAAAAACCTGCTTTTTAAAAATCAACTAATGGTTTGGCAAGCCTACATGAAAGGCAGACAACAAATAGCATATTTTCCACCATTTAACATGGAATCTGCAACAAGAAAAAGGAATCAGCATTTTACCGATTTCCATAATACTATCTCCACAGCTTAGCAAATTCAATTGCTAACATTAGTTCATGGATGCTACAGAACCTTCTCAAATAATTATACATCCTCCTCTTTGCTGAGCCCCAGGGTACAGTTTCCAACTTTCCAGGACCACTGCAGTGAAAGTAGAAATAACAAAAAAACACCACCCACCCTCATCTTTATTACCTAAAACAAACCGCACACTGAATTTTGCTTGTTTGAATGGGAAGTTAGAGGCACTTAATTTTTAAGGCAGGGAATAATAATTGCCAGTCTATGTATATTTTCACACCTGATATCATGACAAGGAGTTCTCATTTAAACTCTTCTCCTCATTCCTATTTTTCTTTCTTCCTGAGAGTACATAACAGTACAACATATAAATATTATAATAACCATAAATTCTAGGGAGAGACTCTAAAGTCCTCAGCTCAGAAGTATTTCAAAGATGACTATCAGGTAAAAAGACTTTGGTGAACATCACAATAATTAACATGGAAAAACGTTTTCAGGTGTTACTGTTGCTATAGGGAATATTTTATAAGTGAATACATATTTCAAAGGTTTTTTTTAAATTTATTTCCAAAAAACCCTCACTTTCTAAGCTAATATAAATAAAAGATGGTATCTTTTTCTGAGTCTGAAATCTTAAGTTTTCCAAATAATTAAAATAAACTCTGCTAATTTTCTCCATATTCAGAGGTCCATAAATGGGCAAGATGATCCAGTGTACCACATGAAAATTTTGTTCAACTAGGGTCTGCAGGATTTGGCCCAATTAATCTAGTATTGTCCGTCTGAAAAGAATGCAGTAGGACTCTGCAGTATAAACACCCCCCACAAATGGATGTACCTACTCCCATTTTTTGCCCTCCACCTTTACCCTGCCTTGATATTTCAGATCCAGTTGAACTGTATTAATCAACACTATCAAGATTCAATGTACTGTGAGTTAAAATACCTTAATTTTGCTATGGTTCCCATGCACATATTACTTTGTAACTGGTTGATCTATTTCCTCTGAGTATCATGAAAYGTGTGGATTTTTGTTTAACAAAAAAGTTGACAGTATCAATACAGAGTTGGAGAACCTCTAAAAAACAATCTAGTTTGCATAATTAATGTTAATTACAATAACAACTCAATCAGTGACACAAAAGCTTAGCAATGAACGCAGTCATACAAGGAAGTGAAAATGTGAAACAAACATGGAAGAATTGTCTTGCTCTGAACGAGTATCAGCCAAACTTTCAATAGATTTACAAACAAGAACATAAAGGCAGGAGACAGTTCAGCTTTGTTAGACATTTTCTTTACAGTCTGTTTAGTACAGAGCTTTCTACTCTGTACACTACAGAGACTGTAATAAGAGAGAGGATCTGAGCTGTGGACACTTCAGATAATATTATCTTCCTACAACATCACAGCCAAGCCATTATCAACTACTTTAAAGAAAAACAACTGAGGACTTGATCCTGCTACCAGTAACTGCAACTGCAAACATTTAACAATGTGATGTCCATTAAAAAAAAAAAAAAGAAAAAAAAAGAAACATAAAACAAAACCTTGAACACTGCATGTAGGTATGGATTCCTGGATTCCTTCAGGCACAGAATTTCAGGACAAGATAACTTCTGCAACAATCTTTTTTTTCCTCCCTATTTTCCATAGCAACAAAAGAAACACAGAAAACTTGCTTGTTTTGCTAATAGCACAGAGGCCTTAAACAGTTATTCTTGGTACAGTGATTTAACAGAGCAGCTTTACATTTAATCCTCAGAAATTCTCTTCAGGTTCCAAGAAGAATAGTTATCCAATATGCACTTATTTCAAGAGAAGAAATAAGTTTTAGAAGTTTTACAAGAGTAACTGYCATTCTTACCCATCCACACTGGTACTTTAGTACATGAGTAGCCACAAAAGTATCACAGGGAGTACTTAGGTAGTAAAGTACCATTCAACTTGAGTAAGTGCAGCATAATTAGGTCTGATGAGAGCAGGAATCAGAGCTTGTCACGTCACTAGTATATGGGAGCTTTCTAAAGACATGGGATTCTTGATTATTTTTCACATTAATGTAAGTCTGCTCCATTAAAGTTAATCAAGTTTCATTAGTGTTAAACTAGAACCAGAGGAGATGCAGGCCCATATCATGTTGATTTAAGAGACCACAGCTAAAGGACATTCCATTACAGCAAAAGCAACAGAGATTTAGGAAGTTTTAAGCAACATTGGAGTAAACCTTGGGATAAAGTACCTTCATATTCGGTATCCTTACCACCTCAGGTTAATTACTTTGTTTTGTTTTGCCTCCTCTCTCTCTAGATTCAAGCAAGGGAAGATTTGTTAAAGACTTTTTTCCTCTAGAAACATGCCAACATATCACTTTGGTAGCCACTGACTAAAGCTATACTTTCGCTTCCTCTTATTTACAAGACTGTTTTAGAAGGAAAGGGGGGGGGGTAAAGGGGAAAGGAAGCTTCATGTGTAGGATCCCAAAAGTTTAACAGGCATTTTCCTGTTTTTCAGATGTCCAAGAAAGATGATTTTGGAGTGCTATGAGGTCTGGTAAATACAACAGTTGGTCTCTATGTTACATGGATTACAATGATATAGCAATTAATAATAATAGCCAAAGCCAGCAAAATACTAAGGCTTCAGAAGTTCTGCACGTGGAAACACTGTTTTGCCCGCTGGGGTTTTCCATGTATCTGTGTTATTTTAGCTACTCTAAATGCACAGCACACAAGAACGTACTCCACATTCACATTTCTAAAAATACATTAAGAAAATCAATAGCAACGAAACAGAGACATAGCTATTTTACATTAAGTGCTCCCAGGCTCAATCCAGTCCACCAAGAGGACTTCACACTGAAGACCACGACTGCAAGCTGGGAGACCCTCATCTCCCTATGAGGCACGTTTGAGGGCTGGTAATGCAAGCACCTGGGCACAACAGGGCTGCAAGCACCTGACAAAGGTGGGTTGCCTCATTTTTTTTCCCAGATCCATAGCCTGAATCTGCTTGCCGGCCCTGGAGCAATGAAGAGCAGCGATGTCCAAGCTCTTCAGCACGGCTTGGGCAGTAGCTCGTCTACTGCTACCTCGAAACACAGCCCAAAACGCAAGTTTCAGGAGTCCCTTGCCTCCCACGTGAAGGTTTGCCACAGCCTCACGGAAAAAAAAA
>NW_028186375.1:637571-645247 GCF_003343005.1 Rhea americana | reverse complement strand
CCCAAAAACAGAACGCGAAGCCCCCAGCGCAGCGGGGGAGAGGCGGACGCGGGAGCCGGTGCTGTGGCGGCTCTGCTCTATCCCATGCCGCTGCGGGGCGCGGGCAGCGGCAGCCTAGCTGGGGGGGAAGTGACACCGTGACCAGCGCGGCCCGCCAGCCATGTACCAGGGGAGGAGGCGGGGACCGGGGCCGGGGCTAGGGCAGCCCAGGCAGCGGCGGAGACAGCGCCGTCCGCCCGCACACGGCATTTAACGGCGCTGACGGGCCGCGCCGTGACTCACACACGCGAGTTAGTCACAGGGCGGGCCCGGGTGCCGGGGGAGGGGGGGAGGGGGAAGCGGGAGCCCCGCCCCTCCCCGCCCCCGGCCGCCCGACCAGCCTATGGGGCGCTGCCGCCCGTAGGATTGGCGTGGCGGCGAACCAATGAGCGCGCGGGGCTGCCACCACGGCGGAGTGGCCCCCTCCGGCCCGACGAGTCTTCTGAGGACACTGCCGCGAAGTGTAGGGGAGGGGTGGAGAGCCCCCGCGGGGCGGGCGTTGCGCCCGGGCCTGCCGGAGAGGCCAATCAGAATGCAGGCTTTGGTTGATGGGCGTCGCGGCGCGGACCAATCAGAAGGGGAGAAGGGAGCTGGAGAGGCGCGTCCTCCGCCCCCTCCCGGGGAGCTGGTCACGCAGCGAGCGTGGCGGGGGCGGGGGCGTGACGGGGAGCCGGGCGCGCGGCGGGCTAACGGCCCCAACGGTCCCCAACGGTCCCCGGCCGTGCAGCTCGGGGGCGGGCGGAGTCGCCTCTGCCGGCCGAGCGGGCGCCGCGACGCCGGCCGGGGCAGCCCCGGGAGCGGCGGGAGCGCAGCCGAAGCCATTCCCCGGGAGCAGGGCGCCTGGGCCTGCACCGGGGGCACCGGCAGGGTCCTGGGGCCGGCGGGCTGCGGTGACACCGAGGCTGGTGTTAGGGCAGATTTGACCAACTGAGTCCAAAATAAATAAATAAATAAATAAATAAATAAATAAATAATAAATTCACCAGCATTTGTGATAACACTGCCGGTCGTGTTACAAACAGCAATGCCTCTTGGCGCTGGAAGGAGGAATAGACCGACAGCAAGAGGATCGGCAGTGTGAAAACGCAGCGTGCTCTCCCAAATAACTGAAATTGGGGGAATTTGGTTTGGGTCGAGGGAGGTGATGCGGGCTGGTAGCTGCCAGCATGTGCTGGAGCCTTGCCAAAAACTTAATCCCAGCGAAGGAAAGGAGATGGCTAAATTGTCTTTCACCTTTTCATCTCTACAYGCAAACTTCTGCGCTAAGACCTGGCTTTTTGCAGTAAAGCATAAAATAGCCGATAGGCTTCTGTAAGATCGTGAGATAACACTATCAGAATAAGAGACTGCGCTGGCATTTTCCCAGCCCGCAAAAATACACTCCATGTTTTGTTTGCTTTAAAAACTAGTTCCCTCAATAGAGTGCTATACTTATGCGGGCTTTTGTTGTTGTTATTTTGGCATCTGCAATGGTTGAAAAGCTGAAAAACTAACCTGCAAATCTTTTTTTTTAAAAAAAAAAAAAAACTTTGGAAATAGGCTAATTGCAGTTGCTTTTTCTTGCTTTTATTGAGGGCAAGGTTGTTGAAGACTTAACAGTCCCTCAGTTGAAGCAGGAATCTCAAATCACAAAAAAAAATGGTCTCTAGAGTTGCCCCTTAACATCCATGGTGTTATCTTGCTGGTTGTCCCATAGTCCATAGTGTCTTGCAAGAAAGCCTGGGTGGATTGAGAGTACTTAAGTTGCCATTCTATAAGAACAGGAAGTAAAATAGGACCAGTAAGGCCATAAGTGCACGTCAAAAAGAAAAAAAGAAAAAKAAGAAGAAAAGCATAAAAAGAGAAAAGTGGAGGCATAGAGATTTGTTAGAGGTTGAGTTTTTTTCTTTTCATCAACAAAAGAAGTGGGATTGTATGCACTTCTGAGCATCTAGCTCTAACAGCACAGCAAATTTTAAGAATTTAGCTATCATTTCTGATGATAATTTTATTTTACCCTGACACRTTACAAAAACATTTCTGGCTTCAGGCTTTTGGGGTTTCTCTGTACATCATCTTTATCAGGCTGGTGGTCCTAGTGTCTTCCCAGGGCTCTGCCTACTAGTAGCAATAACTACTCYTTTTTTCCTATTTCTTGAGTCTACTTTGAAAACGTCTGAAGGTTTCCCCAACYCCTCCTCACTGGCATCTTGATAAAAAGACTTTTTTTGAGGATTTGTTAACTAGTATGTCCTTTCCCGTTGAAATCTGTTGYGCTCTGCTACCATAAATGCTCTTGCTTTAATTACCACTGGATTAAAATAAACCGAATCCACCATATTGTTGCTGTATAGCATTTTATTTTATGCATATCATATTCTGTTATTCTTCTAAGCGATTTGTCTGCTTGCATTAAAATTTACAAATAGGAACATGCATTTTGCTTGGCACAGAGCTGTTTTCATTGAAACACAAGACAGTTACCCTGGAGTAAGGGATTCATTTAAGCTAATCATTGGGAATAATGAAGGATTTCYGTAAGTGATCCCCATGTTTGAACTGGTAGCAAAAGTATAGAATTTAAGATTTGTGTATTTTTTTCTGCCATACTAAGAGTTTAAAATATTTGCACAGTTCTGAGAACTTTAACAATACTTACATGTGTATTCACGTGTYGTAGCTTCTGAAAACCACACAGCACATGGCTTAGTATCAGATTCAAAGCAACCTAGCAAAGAAAAAGATGAACAGAGCATTTGCCATTCACTGACACAAATAAAAAGAAACTCCTTCAAATAACTAGATGGGGTGGAAGGTTCAGGACAGATGATCCTTCTGTAGCTGTATGTTCTTTAATGGTAGTATTCTATCTGAATTTAGGCAGTAATTGAGCTCACAGATTTTGGCACACTCACTTCTGGAGGGTGAAAGTCTGTAAGCATTCTGCTCTGCTGCTACAACTTACTTTGGGGCTTCACAAGTTTTCTCCCAGAGTGAGCAACTAAGGTAATATTTTATAGCGTTGCAGTGTTGCAGCTCTCCCAATATAGAGTAGTTTTTCTTCAGGGCCAGCACCTGCAATAAAGGAGTTTTATAAAGATCTCAGCTTTTACTTTTAAAGTCTCAATCTCACAGTTACAGAGAAAAGTTGGAAAACATGGCCCACTGCCGAAGGTGATTTCTGTTTGAGACGGCTTATTTTGCTGTTTGGTTTTYTGGGTGTTTAGGTTCAGTTTTTAGGAGCTTGCTTGCTGCAGCTGGAYTGAGTCAAGCTACTCTTCAGTTAAACTGAGTTGCCTTTTAGAAATTRCTTTATTTCTACCAAACAGCTCAGAACCACTAACAGTTATAGTGGTGCAGCYTAGATAAAGAAAACAGGGCAGGGGTAGTTGTTGTCCCTGGCTTGGAAATTCAGTGGCTCACCCTTCCTAATCTATGTGTGGTGCAAAACTTTGGAGGAAAGTAGCACATCTCAGTTTTGTCTCTAGCTTTACCCTAAGGTTTCTTCAGCTGCTTCTACAAAAGTTGCTAAAGAGAAAGCAACAAAYCACAAAACCAAAACAGGAGAGATGGAAACACAGCTCAGGCACACGAGACTRTTGCAGCTCTGGTGTTTGATCCGCTCTGGAAGACTTTTGCTGCGATGCGTACTGCACGTGTCACGGGGGTCGGTCCTGCAAGCTTGAGCCGACGCTCTTGTAAATCAGCAGTAATGCCCCTGAGACTGATGAAACTACAGTTTCAAARCCAAAATGAAATCAAACTCTGATCTGCCTCCCATTTGCTTCCATTGTGGACTTTGCTGATGTCTAGGAGCGATGAACATCCCATGGTGCGACACGGGCACAACACGCTTGGAGGGGCTGCGTGGATACTGTCGTGTCACGCAGTCGCCCTCTCTGCTGCTCTAAACCCAAAAGTCTGCGACATGCAGGAGTGTTTCTGCCAGAAATGGTCCTGACAATAAATATTGTGAAAATCGGCGTTATTTTGGGAAACGCAGAGTGGATGTCACGAGGAKAACAAGCTTCCCGGAGGGATGCCGATGGGAGGACGGGTCCGGCTCTGTCAGGCTCTCCCTCCAACAGCGATACCCTGAGACCTTGCTCCACTGCGAACTCCTCGGAGAATGTGACCCGTTTGTGGGTGTTAGGCGCCTGGAAATCTGTCCTTCAGCATTTGCATTTCTAACCCTGCAGCGGCAGTCAGGGGTCTTTTGATTCCTATGCAGGTGCTCTGGTGACATAAACTTCTTTACTTTCAACTGCATCTTTCACGAAGTATCACAAAGTTTTTACTGTGTTCAAGAAAACACTTGCTAAAAATATTCTGTCTTTTGAGTGTGTAATTGAAACAGTCTTGACACATAGTTTCACACAAAGACCTCAGAGCCTGGCCTTTTTACTGCACCACAGTTGTTTACAAAATAAGTTTGTTTAGTTTAGTATTGACCTCAGGGAATACCTTTAAAAATCTGCGAATATTCACTTATATATGAATAAAAGCAGTGAATTTCCTTCAGCTGTGTTTGCTTTTTGAAAACATTCCAGTCAATTAGATTAGTGGCTAGAAATGTTTATGGAAAGAATTTTAAGGCTGTTTTAGACAGTATTCATGGAAAGCAMAATTTTATCTCAAAAACACAGTCATCTTACTGCGTGTTAATTTATGTTCATTGACTGAGGGACTGTAAAACTATTATATGACTGATTTGTTCAGGTCATGTAGCTCTCCTGTTTATCCAGTCTAGTCTCCTTCTCTGCCATGCTGCTTCCTTCTCCTCTGCTGCGCCAGGGATGGAAAATTTCACATTTTATTTGTTCACTTCACACCTTCTGCCTTTCGCTCTGAACAGAGAACTCCTTTCTTGAGCAACAGTGAAAGTAAACCGCTATCACAAAGCAAACTTGGGGCCCTGGAATATAAAACCACTCCCTGCAATATTTAAATTCCTCTGAAAACCATCCTCTACCATATGTCTATAAACACTGTCCAGCTGCAACAAGATTACAGATTCTTGGAGACCATCTGAATTTAACAGAGATAAAACAATATTGTGTACTGAGATAATGTAAATTGCTATTTTAAACATTTTACTTACACCTTCAAATACTTTCTTTCTCTGTTGTAGATTACTGGGTAAGACTAAGAATAAAAGTATGCCAGTATAATATACTTGTTTTTCTCAAATTACGTTCATACAATACTGCTAAGTAGTTATATGAAAGTTATCAGTTTCATTACAGGACATGTGCAGTTGAAAACATTAAAATTTAATTTTGATGTTGTTACTGACATCATTAACAGTTTAGCACCACATTCCCAATCCCTTTGCTTAGCAAGTGACTAGGAGAGATGTTTCAAAGCCTTCTTTCCACGAAACAGCCTCTCCTCTAATTAAAGGTACAACGATGTCTTACCGTTTTCATCCTCAGAGTATCCCCTTTACACAAGTATTTGTAAGCTGTTATCTAGAGGCTTTGCACCTTCTGCYGTGCTGTGCTGTTTCTATCAGTTAATGCTGCACTTAGAGCCATCCTAGCTAACTAGGTCCCTACACAGTRCTGTCAAACACCAACTTTGCAGGTCATTTGAAAACACAGATGACCTTTAGCGTTTTGTAAGTAATTCTAATGCTAAAAAAACCTTAATGCCCAGTTCACAAACTTTTCAGGTCTAACACATGCAAGCATAACATATCGAGTTGCTTTTATYGTTCCATTAACAGGAACCACATGACGTTTTTAATATTAAAATACAACACTGAACACTTACTTCATTCTTAAGTCCAACGTCCAACTGCTGTTTAAATACTTTCTTCTTACATTTCTTTTACATTTATTTTAGAAACTAAACACATTTTAAAGGGGCCTCTTAAGTGCCTAGCTGGTGATGTTTGCAAAGCTCCACAGCTAATTGTGCTAGGAACATTAACATTCCCAGCGACACCTCGATATTGCCAGCACTGCCATCTGATCGCAGGGTTAGATGCCATGGGGCAGAGGCCGTGTGTTTTTTCCTGCTTATAAACAGAAAGGCAGACAGAATCAACGCAAATACAGCAAATAATAACAAACTATGCATGCTTCCTCTRTCGGACGTTGGACAGACGGAACAGGGATGCTTTCGTGTGGTCCCYGAGGCCAAGATTTAGTTTTGGAAAATGCATGGCAAAAGATTTTCAAATGAAAAGGTTCAAGAAAACTGTAAACTCCATGTAGGTAATAAATAAACCAGTCAAATTCGATATGGTCTCYTCTGAAATATTTGTTCAGCTCAGGTTGCAAGACCCTCAAAATCAGGGGTTTATCATATGAAAACTATCAGGCATTTATTGTGATCTGAGACCACCAATCCCTTACACAAGCATATGAGCAAAAAGTGAGACATAAATGAATTTGGACATACGTCAGCCTGGCAAAGCCCTTTCTTGTTTTAATTACTCTGTGGAAAGGTCAAGGCTTTGGGGGAGGCATAATTTGCTTTTGCAGTTTATGAACTTACCTCTCCAAAACCAAAGAGCTGAGAGCTAAGGAATGAAACAAGGCTTTCCTGTGTAGGCTGTCACGTCTGACACAGCCTTAAAACTGCTTTCCAAAGGCATCGCAAAAGCTGCTACCAGCTTAGCCCAAATGCCAGGAGCAGGCCGGGGCGCTCGGACGGGGCGGGACGGGCTGAGGGGGAGGCAGGGTTGCGCTGCTTTAGGCAGCATCCACACGCTCCCCGGCACCGCCAGGCAGCTTTCCCTGTTCCAGGACACTTCCTACTCCCTTTCCATCAGCTCTCTCTGGTRTGAGCGAGCCGGTGGCAACCTGTCCGCAGACAGCTAAAGCCTTTTGCTGACACCTTTAAAGGAGCTGCCTAAKGGTGAAAAGAAATTTCTCTTACAAGAAGTGCACGCTGGGCGCTGTACAGCCTGGAGCTCACAGTCCGAGGAGGCAAGGCGGCACGGGGCGGGCAACGAGAGGAGCGGAGAGGCGATGGGATTGACTTGAGGAGAAGACTTGTCTCTCCCAAAAAGTCTCCGTCACCTCTCGCTTGCTTTCTCCTTGCGTTGCTGCCGGAGCTGCGGGGAGCACAGTCGCACAGGCAGGGCGGCGGTTAATTTAAGCAGAAAGCAAAAAGGAAGCTTCTTTCTGCAGCTCTAAGTCCTCTCTTGCTTCCGCTGGAAACCCAGAGCCCACATTCATGCGGGAGTGCTCCTGCTAGGAGCGATCCTGGCAACAAATACGGCAAAAGGTCTCCCTCGCCTGCGCCGTGCGCCGGGCTGCGGTTATTCCCCCTGCCCGGGAGCAGAGGAGCCAATGCCACCGATGGGAAAGTGAAACTCTGCAAGGGGAGAAAAAAGAAAGCAAAATAAATAAATAAATAAATAAATAAGAGGGAGAAATCCAAGCTAAAAAGCTGCAGAAGAGAAGCAAGTGCTGAAAAGCCAGCATGCCGAAAGCAGCCTGTTCAGCCTGCAGGGGCCGGGCGGCTTCGCTAGCAGAGGGGCAGCAACGTGGCCGCGCTCGGGCAGGTCGCGTCTGGAGGTGCCCGCGTAGCCACAGCGTTTCGCTCGCTCTGCCTCCCGCGCTGAGCCGAAGCGGGGGAGCGGGACGGCGGGAGCCGCGAGGGCACCCGGAGCCGGGGAGCGGGACGGTGGGAGCCGCGAGGGC